>NC_046633.1:11870550-12063050 GCF_900324485.2 Mastacembelus armatus | reverse complement strand
TGTCCTTCTACAATGTGGAGGACAGAATGCTCATCTATACGTTCACAGATAATTTTTCTGGCACCATCCATCCATTTTTCAGTCCCTGTACTAATAAGTCAGGAAGAAATGAGGCTCCATTAATAATTTGCCCTGTCCCAATGACAGAATGAATGAGCCAACAGTTTGAGGAAATCTTTATTATTGAAAAAGTTTTTTTCAAAGTTGTATCTGTATGCTACAATCCATCCTTTGTTATTGAGCTGATATCATCGGCATAAAATGAAGGTTTCAACCTGGGAATTAATTCTTGACTTTTTAGCTGCTACATATCCAAATTTGGTCTCCAGAGTTGCTATGCAGTTGTATGGTTAATAAAATATTATTCAAAAAAGCACTAATATTAGTGTACAATCTTATTTTTAGCGGGCCCTTAATGAATCAGGTCTCTTTAGATGGTCATAACACTGTCAAAAAAAAAATTCCTAAAAGGACGCCAACCTCTTATTCCTCATCAGATAAGAATGCCTAAATACAAATTTGTATAAATAAAGTTGGCAGTGCAGGTGTTAATTTGTTTAAGGTAGGGGGGGGGGAGATGAGAATGAAAAATAAAGGTGCTGTTAGTGTGTAACCATGGGTGTGGATCTTCTCATGCTCAAGAACTGATTCAGTTTGTATTTTAGTTTTAATCTATAAAGACTGACCTTCCCCCTTGACTTGTAATTGGAATACATGCATCAGCCAGTAATCAAATGTATGTTTCTGAATTTGAATCAGAGCCACTACTCAGCAGAAAAAGAGGACAAGAGGAGGAGAGGCTGAGATTCTCAGCTACTTCCTAAGCATCAAAAACATTTACATCAAGCATGTAGTGAATTTGCCTGTAAATTGTTTTTAAGAGAATGACTATTTGAGGCACCGGATCTGTTGTAGGGCAGGCTGACTGAAGTTTAGTGTAGGACAGTTTTATGAATTGTGGAGAAGAAAATTGAGAGAATTATGAATTATTGGATGCAGCACACTGGTGACTCTAAATTGTCCATAGGAGTGAGTGTGAGTGTGTGAGGTTGTTTGTCTCTATGTGGCCCTGTGATGGACTGGTGACCTGTCCAGGCTGTACCCCTGCCTTTCACCCAAAGAGAGCTGGGATAGGCTCTAATATTATCACAAACAATTCTTGACTTATTCATGAAAAGACATAGACATTGGTTTGTCTAGATCAGGGGTGTCAAACTCATTTTAGGTCAGGGGCCATATGGAGGAAAATCTATTCCCAAGTGGGCCGGACCGGACCGACAAGGCAGTTTGCTCCGGGCCAGCTGACAGGTATAGGCCTACTTGCTCAGCCCCGGTATAAAGCGAACAGTTTGCCTGCTTAACATAATTGCTATTGCGACACCCAGTGGACACATTTAGAACAGCAATTTCTTTCATTGTAAAATTGAAGCTAATTTAAACTTTAAATCATATCGCGGGCCTGATCTGGCCCGCGGGCTGTAAGTTTGACACCCCTGGTCTAGATACTGGTAGTAAATAAATCTAAATAATCCAAAACCAAAAACATGCTATTAACCTGTAGTTCACTAGGATTTGAACAGATATCTAATAAAAGTAAAGTAACAAGTAATAACAGTAACAGCCGAGTAAAACTGCGTAACAGGAAAGTGGCAATAGTAATGTGTAATGAGTATTACAGTTTTCAAGGAGCTGCCGACTAGTGACAAGGCAAGGCAAGGCAAATTTACTTGTATAGCACCATTCATACACTACGCAATTCAAAGTGCTTTACAAGGCATGTAATTACAGTAAAAGTATGGAAAAGAGCATCTAAAAACAAAGACATTTAACATAAAATAAATTTAAATCAAATAAAGTAAATTAAAATAAGATGTAAAAGCAGCCTATCCCACACATCTGACAAGCATGACATAGCACCTTAAATTAAAACCTGTCTTATTGAAGTAAAAGGCTCTTGGGCATAAGTAGTTGGGTTTTCTCATGATTTAAGTCTATTATATCCTTGTAATAGACTAATGCTACACACCATTAAATGTAATAGATGAAAAAGTGAATAAATTGCTTAATATTAGCTTAAATTCCACCCAACAATGATGGGAATGGTCTGATTAGTATAAACCAGTCTGAAGTGGCTTCAATGACTAATTACCAGACAGAACAGAATATTTATCTTGTTCAGTGCACCCTAACTCTTTAATGATATCAAGTCTGCAAGTTAAATATGCTCATTGGATATTTTCATACTTAATATCATAGGCCACAGGACCTTCCATGCTGAATCCAAGGTAAAAGGATACGTCCTCTCGGCTGTATCCACTTCGAATATCGCCAAGGTAAATTGGACGGACTAGCATTTTTATGTTGCCACCATAGTTGACATAAATGACACCATTTTCTGATTTCCCTTTAATCCTTAATAACTTCTTCTGGACCTCTGGCTCGCTCCATGCTGTTCCAGACTGCCATTGATGGTGCAGTTTAACTGGTTGGCTACTTTGGCCACTGGAAGAGGCTTTCTGTGATGAGACACTGCTCAAAATATGATCAAGTTTCGCTTTAGGAACTATTCGCTTTAGTTCATGGGACTGCCCAAGGAAGAAATGAGCGATAGCACTCCGTGCTGGAAACATGTGAGAGAAGCGTCGATGAAAAGATTTCTTGAGTGATGTGACATATGTGCTGATATTTTTGTATGTTGCTGAGGCTTCAAGCTTTCGGTCTTGTGTAGGCCACATGAGCAGCATGGAGAGGTAGTACAGCTCAGTCACGTTTGAATGTGTACCCTCCTTTTGCAGTTCCTCATTAAGAATGTCAACCAGCTCATCATATTTTTTCAGCAGTTTGGAAGAGGGTTTGATGCTGTGCAGGACTATGTTTGCCAGGATAAAGTTGACTACATCCGAAACACTTCTATATCGTGAGTTATCAAATATAAAGTGCCATTTTTTAAGAATGTGTTCCATTTCCATCCCATTTTTGTCATTGAAGCACTGCAGTAGTCCAGCAAATGAGTCTGCTCGCTTTATTTCAAGATAGTTCTTCATGTCCACTATTTCCTGTTGGCGACTCAGGTTAGGGTTTCTGGCTTTTTCGCATGCTTTCTCCTCTTCCGAAATACTGAATATTTTGATGTACTTTCTGAAGAACTCAGATACCTTATACTTGTTTCTCTCATCAGCTGCTTCTCTTTCCTGTGACCTAGGCTTTAAGTATGTGAAGTAGTTCTCAAAAACACAGAAGATTTCCTTCAGCCTTGGCTTCAGTGACGTCAGAAACATCTCATGTTTTGCCAGAACAGACACAAACATGTTAACAGTTGCTGTGTTGCTGTGATCATTTAAACTGCTTGCTGGGTGCTGTCCCCTGAGAAACTGTAGCAGTTTATCTCTTTTATGTCTGTCACTGACAGGAAAAAGAGGAAGATTTTTGATGACATCAAGAAGGATCATCATGACTTCTGTCTCTCCAACATAGCCTGATGTATTGTAGGCCCTTGGTTTCTTCCTCATGTGTAGATCGAAGGGATCAATTTGTTCATCTTTCGTGGCCAGCTTCTGTGAAACTTGAAATGCCTTTACAGCTTCGGATCCTAGCGTTAGACATCCATCAAGTGCTTCAGGTGTGAGATCCATTGATCCAAAATCTTCAGTTTTCTTTTTGAGGTGGCTCTTATGCACTTGTCCAACTGTATCTGCAATGTAGGAATTTGAAATTTTCTCTTGTGCATCCAAAGCCCACTTGAGTGCAGATTTAAAGTCTTTTTCTTTTAAGTAGAAATATCGTGCAAGTGCTTGTGGCAGTGTTGCACTTCTGTCAAACCTCAATATAGCTCTTTCTAAAACTTCTTTGATTCTGTCAGATCCTTCCCCGTCATGTATGTTTTCGATTAAAGGAGAAAACAGTGTGGTTTTGTCATCTCCTTGTACTTTTCGATGACGTGTGATGAGCATGCTTTGGAGGTTCTGAACCAGGAAATCCTTTCCCATGCATGACTTGTAGAGTTTGTCACAGTGCAAAAGGTTAATGGTTATCTCAGACAGAGAAAGCGCGTGTTTCTTTGTGAGGACTTCAAGACAGTTACTAGCAATCATTTGGTGTAAGAATCGTACTGCTTGAAACGTGCCATGCTCTTCAGTGGTGAAAGTGATCATCAGTGTGGAATAGGGATTCATTTTATCATCAAGTGTTTCTGGCTTCCACAGAGCATTCTTTATCCCCACTAACGCTTCACACAGAGAGAGTGACATGTAGGATCTATTGACGTAGGTGTTCAGCAAAGCCAGGAAGGAGAAAAGTCTACCTTGTTGGGTAGTGGGGTCAAGATCTTTAACAGTGTTACTCACCAGATTTGTAATGTAAGTCTCGCTGAAGTTGTTGGTCATGATCATGAAGGCATAGAAAGTCTCAGGTTTCTCATGATCCTTTTTAAGCTGCTGAAGTTTGTCAGAAAACAAATTCTGCTCTTTGACTGACAACTTGTTGACGATGAATACATTTGCAATGTGGCTACTCCGTGAGCTCTCAGCAGGAAACTGGGTTCTCTCGCAGTTCAGTATGATTACCATGGGATTGCTTTGTAGCCTCCTATTGTTCAAGATGGACTGTTTTAGGTCTTCTACATCATCGCAGTTGTCCACCAATAGAAGTACAGGTACATAGCCTGACTGCTCCTGTTTGCCATATGTCAGTAGGCTCAAGACTTGGTCCGCAATTTCATTATTTGCCGCCATATTGTTTTTAACAACAGCACATCTGAATTTACTCTTCAGGTTCCAAAGAACATGCATTGCTAGAGTTGTTCCCCCACAGCCTGGGGCATGGAAGAGATTGATTATAACACATGGAGATGTGTAGCCTTTTACAGGTGTGATCAGGTCATATAACTCATTGTATTTGTCTCGTTTGATAAATGGCAGGCTGCCTTTTTTCTCAGAAAGGTAAAAGTTCCACCATGAGACTTGTCCTCCTCTGTAGAAGTCCTCCTCTATTTTCTTCTTGAACTCCTCAAAAGAGCCTTTTGTTTCAATTTCTGTGTTATGACATTCATTTTCACACAAGATGTCCAAAACGGTCATAGTCTCTTCATCTTTTTTTGCCAAGAGGACTGAGCTTGAGCCTGTGGATGGCAGGAATCTCTTGGAAGACTGTGATTGAGGTTCTTTCAGTTTTTTGATTGTGCTTGAAATTTCATGCAGACTCAGTTCATGGATACATTTACTGGCGATGTCCTCTTTACAGCGACAGTCTATCAGCTGCTTCCAATGACTGAATACAGTGGAGTCTTTGCATATGCACATCATATTGTCACTCCCTTCCAATGTGCGATAGAGTGCACAGAAGGTCTCCAAAATAGGGCTGGAGATATCAGTTACTGTGGAGTGAAGCATGAATACCACTAAGAGCTTATCTCTGGAAAGAAATTCTGGGTTGCAAAGCAATGAAACCATGTTGTTGATATCACCCGAACGTTTTTTCAGCCATTCATTGGGGCTTAGCGGTTTGTCTGTCTCACACTCTTCATTCACTCGTCCATTGCAGAAAATCCAACTTGTTTGCTTAAACAAGTTCAGTTTTCCAATGATTGCACTAATATTGTCCTGAGTGGTGTACATGTATGGGAAGTGCAGATTGGCTATGTGATCTCTTCTGTAAAAACTGCATGTTCCCTTCACATCAGATTCTGGGTCAAACTCAAACACTGCAAATGGCTTCATCTCTTTCAGAAAATCCATGTGTTCCAGTTGGCTCGAAGGACATTTGTCAGTAACCACAATCACTTGAAGGGAAGTTTCAAATGTATCTCTTCCACGAGTTATCAGCTGCTTTAGTCTTTGTCCCTGGTGACCTTGGGAGGGTTCTTTTTCATTCCTGCCCTCTGCTGACTTGCGTGCTGATGCCCAGCACTGGACTTTATCCATTAAACTTTTTACCTTTTCTTGGACTATCCGAGGATTAGCATCTGCCAATATGTTGATTGACCTCGGGCCATCCCGGACAAAGAGACATTCAGTTTTGCATTGTTGCTTTTTTTCTCTTGAGGCAATACTCAGTAGAGTATAGAAAATTTTATCTTGTGTCTCTGAATATGTTGGAACTACATCAACCTCAATTACCCATGTGTCTGAATTTGTTCCATCTTCACAATAAACCTGAATAAAATTGGGAGGCCTGATGCACATTCTGGCAGCTGTTACATGCTGCTCTTCAAAGTATTTACTTATAAATGATTCAAATGCTTCAGTATATTTGCTAAAGGAAGTGATCTTATGCCCAATTACTTGGCCATGTCCCTGTTCTGGCTGGTGACTCACTCCGAAATGTATAGTGCCATTGGTTCGTGAATTCATACAGCTTGCAGCAAAACTAAAAACTTCCTTTGTGAATTCATAAAGGATTTCTCTTTCAGTGGTCTCATTTGCACTAGGCAGAAGCTGGTACTCATGGACAGGGTCAATGAGGTTACTTGGGCCACCCATGGGAGGAAAAATGTCATTTTGCCTGTAGAAAATGGAGGAGTCGTTTTTGTCAAAGGGCCGGGTCATTGGTCTCTTCAGGTGCAGAAAGGTTTCTTTGTCAGTACTTTCTGTATGTAGCTGTGTGTCAGTTGTTGTCTTCTGATATAGTAAAGATCTTATTTTGTTTCTCGCCCTCTGCAGCATCTGCACTGTGGAGCTTTGACTTTGAATTCCTGAATCTGTGGATAATATATCAGTTTCCGCAGGTTCATCTATGTTCCCCGGCACACCCTCCATTTCTGTACTTTTCCATGATTCACCTTCTTTGGGCTGATAATGACTTTTTGGTGTTCTCACACTTGACTCCGTAGTCTCTGAACTCTTAAACTTCTCAACCTGTCGTATGATTTGTATTGCTGGAGCTGGTGGAACACCTAGTTCTAACAGGTCTTGTTTCTCATAGGAAACCAGGCACGCTCCTGTCAACTCTTGGTCATAAAGATTCTGTGCAGTTTTCTGTGGCACTCTGAGTCTAATGGTCAGCCAGTCCTTCACATGTTCTTTGGTCCAGTCCTCAATCAGCGGTGGAAGTTGGAGGTCACACTCTCCCTGTACACCACAAAGTTAAAAAAAAAAAAGGAAAATTAATGTTGGATATTTTTTTCCAAACATAAACTGGTGTAGTTGAGTTAAAACAACCAATACGTACAATTTTTGCCTGTGGTCCATCAGTTGAGAATCCTGTTGTAAATGGCACAACATTCCTGTAAACAGAAATACACCGCATGATTTTATTATTGTTTTCTAACTTCTGCTCAGCCTGTGATAGCACGTTTTCTACTTAAGGCAAAAGTTTGTTTCAGCTGCATCTTTAAGATTTAAGATGCTGTGGTATTAAAACTGCTCCAGAAACTAAAGGGCATATGTTGATCTTGTCTGATTTTTTCTTAATTTCATTATAGCACAAGATGCAAGGGAATAGAAAATGTCTTGCCTGTTGTCTTTAAAGTCAAGTGGCAGGCTCCGTGACATATCGCTCTTCAGAGACAGACAAGTTGGTGATCTGGGCCTTTCCTTGTAGTTTGCATCTGTCCTGTTTGTCTCAGCACATGGAGGATCCCTAGAAGTAATACATATAATAAAAATCAAGCACTATACAATGCGATTGTACTTCATGTAAGGTCATTACACAGACTGACATCAGTTCGGTTTTACAGTTACATCAAGTCATCTAAACTCTAATTATTATGGCTTTACTTTTATGCATTTTTGATTGTATAGTGCTGTTTGAATTGTAATTAAGTTTGTTTAGTGTATGATGGCATTTTTGATATCTACAATAACTGTGAGTGAGCTACTTTATTGTGGGTTTACTCTGGTAAATTATTATTAACAGTGTTTTCACATTATTAAATGTGACAACTGACATATATGGTCAAACAACATGTCAGCGAGTAGTACAGAGACATGTTTTCATTAGGTCTGAGGAATACTCCAGGCCAATGAGACGGTGATGAGAATCCTAACACCACTTAAATGTTCAGTTTGTAAAATGTGAAAGACTTAGCACCATCTAGTGGTGACATTGCAGAATGCAACCTTCTGAGGAGACTTGCTTCCCTTTGTAGATTTAAAAGTCTCATTCTAAGATTAAGAAAATGCAACAGTTGGTATTTTCTGATGATTAGACACTAATGACAACATATTAATGAATACTATTCAATTTCTACTAATAGATTGTGGTAAATATTATACACTGAACCTATAAGTCAAAGACTCACAGGACCAACTCACTAAGAATAACTGGAAGCATTCCATACATGGCTGAGCTAATGGTACTAATTAGTAAAAAACATTGTACACAGGACATACTGAAGAAGTATGACATGACACCACTTCTGGGGTCATGTTTGATAAACCAGGTCTAATGTAAGATGGTACAGGGGAGAAAAATCATACCATTCCTTTGTGCTGAAAAATGGAGGGTCTTCTTTAGATAAGTCACTTCTCATAGAGTGACAGCTTGAAGAACTTCCTTGCTTCTTCTGTTTGGAATCCATCTTTTCTTTCTATGATGTTCTTTTCATCTGCTGCAATGCAGATAATATTTACACTACAGTCAGTGTTAATACTGGATACACACACCACACTCCCATCTGTATCTGTAAGGCTTTTTGCTAGTGAGGGAGAGTAATCTGTATTTGCCCTCTACCACCCTTACTCATACTGATGTAATACTGCAATGGAAAAAGGAATGTGGAAACAAAAAGACGTCAAGGATGTTAATAGGCCATATAAAACCAGTTGTTCTGATCCGACCTCATTGTTTGTGTTGGGGGAGTGGCATTTCTTAACAATAGCTTGAGACAGGATTAAATGCAACATACGCACTTTCTTATTTGGACCAACTTCATGTGGATTGTAAATGTGTAAAAATAAATACTGTTTTATGTTTATGGAGAAACATTGCTAGACAAACCTTAATTTATTACCTGTTGTTTTTGAAGTATGGTACTGATGTTACCTTAAAAAAACAATATCAGTTTTTTAGTAAGTAAGTTAGTTAGTGATGATGCACAGCCACTGTTTCCTCCCACCAAGAAGCTTCCAGGTTCGAATCTTGCTTAAGCCTAAAATTTGCGTTTATGTGGGTGCTCTCTGGGTACTCTGGTTACCTCTCATAGTCCAAAGACATGCAGTTTGCTAGCCAACACTGAGCAGATCACCAGTCTATGATAGGGCTGGCACCAACACTCATTTGAGTTACCAAACTAACCTGCATGTGTTTGCACTGTGGGAGGAAGCTGCAGTACGTGGGGAAACCCCAACACACACAGGGAGAACATGTAATGTTTTTTCTTATTCTAATAACATAAAATAATGCACTTGTAACATTACTAAAGGCAAAGGCAAAGGCAAATTTATTTGTATAGCACCTTTCATACACTACGCAATTCAAAGTGCTTTACAAGGCATATACTGTAATTACATTAAAAGCATTGAAAAGAGCATTTAAAAGTAAAGACATTTAACATAAAATAAATTTAAATCAAGTAAAGTAAATTAAAATAAAACATAAAAGCACATTAAGAAAACAAGGATGAACAATTATTCGAAGGCAGCAGTAAACAACAGAGTTTTCAGTCCTGATTTGAATGAGCTGACAGTTTGAGCAGACCTCAGGTGTTCAGGAAGTTTGTTCCACAAGTGAGGAGCATAGTGACTGAATGCTGCTTCACTTTGTTTGGTTCTGGTTCTGGGAACATACAGACCTGTCCCAGATGACCTGAGGGGTCTGGAAACCTCATAGGGAACCAATATATCTTGGATATATTTTGGTCCACAACCATTTAGTGCTTTATAAACTAGCAATAAGATTTTAAAATCTATCCTTTGACTAACGGGAAGCCAGTGTAGTGATCTAAGAACTGGTGTGATATGGTCTAGTTTCTTGATGTTTGTAAGGAATCTGGCAGCAGCATTCTGGATTAGCTGTAGCTGCCTGATTGACGTTTTGCTAAGACCTGTGAATAAGCATGTTTTTCAGGTGGTAATAGGAAGATTTAGTGATGGATTTTATGTAGTTATTAAAATTCAGGTCTGAGTCAATGATTACACCAAGGTTTCTGGCTTGTTTGTAGCTTTCAATGACATGGAGTCAAGGTGAGCAATGACCTTTGACCTTTCATTTTTGGGGCCAAAAACAATCACTTCTGTCTTGTCTGTATTGAGCTGGAGAAAATTCTGGCGCATCCATTCTTTGACTTGATTAATACACTCACATAATGAAATTAGAGGACTATAATCATGAGATGATACTGATATATAAAGTTGGGTGTCATCTGCATAGGTATGGTAGTCAATGTTGTAGTATTCCATAATCTGAGCAAGGGGCAGCATGTAGATATTGAATAAGAGAGGACCAAGAATAGACCCCTGAGGAACCCCACATTTCATTTTTGTTCGCTCAGACTCATAGTTACCAAGTGAGACAAAATAGTCTCTATCTTGTAAGTAAGATTTTAGCCAATTTAACACTGAGCCAGTAACTCCCACCCACGCTTCTAGTCTATCAAGCAGCACATCATGATCAACTGTGTCAAATGCAGCACTGAGATCCAGTAGTACTAAAACAGAGGTTTTGGATTCATCATTATTCAAATGTAAATTATTTAAAATTTTAATAAGTGCAGTCTCGGTGCTGTGGTGTGCGCGAAATCCAGACTGAAGTGCATTAAAAAGATTGTTTTGCACCATAAATCTGTGAATTTGTTGAGAAACTACTTTTTCAATTATTTTTCCCAGAAATGGAAGATTTGATATTGGCCTGTAGTTACTTACTGCTGAAGCATCTAGATTAGGCTTTTTAAGAAGAGGTTTTATAACAGCAGTTTTTAAGGCCTGGGGAAACTGCCCTGACTGAAGAGAACTATTGACAATTTGCAATACATCTGGAGCTAAGCTGTTAAAAACATTTTTTAAAAAATTTGTTGGTAAAATATCAAGGCAGCATGATGTAGATTTTAATTGTAGAAGCGTTTCTGCCAGAGCTCTGTGATCAAGGAGATCAAAATGTTCTAGATTCACTAGGTGTTTAGTCATCCAGTACACACACTTTAACCAGTCTTTCCAGATTCCACATTGTACAATGGAGTGCACAAATTTACCTACAGGCTAGGGTGCATCTGTGACTAAGCCCTAAAATGACAGGACTTACGAGGGTGCCCTTAGATATTATAAAACAGTTGCAATGAAATTGTAATTTGTAATGGGGTTTGACATTCTGAAGCCATTGTTTCACCAACTATCAAATAGGCCTATCAACTATCAATTGGCCTATCAAATAGCTGTAAGTACACATTATTAGCTTGACCACTGGAGTAATGAAGTTGCTTATGATGGTTAGCTGGTAAAAATAATTTCTTATACTGTACTTTAATGCAGAGAAAAGTCCTCATTCTCCTTCATTTATATTTCATAAAAGCAAAGCAGACCACATGCATTTTCCTACAGATACAGTAACCCCTAACAAACAAAATTCATAACAGGGTAAATGCAGTCAAAGCCCAAATGATTAACAGAGCTGATATTTTTTTTATGTTAAAAAAAGTTGTGGATTGTCCTAGGCCTCTTACCTGTTTGCGTCCCATGGATTTTATTTGTATAATATTAATACTTCCCCAATCATGCTGTAAATCCTCTTGTGCTGTTTCCTAAAATGACACTGATTCACAGATTCAAATTGTGTATCTCTGGGGGTGTGTCAACATTAGTCACAAGGAACAGAGGCAGAGAGAGCAACCTCTGGCATAAAACACCAGTGAACAGAAAGTATTGCACGCATGCTTCCTGATCTCAGTGTTTATTTGAGTTACTGCTCCTGGTTCCTGTGTTCCCTGTCTCAGGATTGCTGTTTCCCTGAGTGGCCACACTCTTCCTGAATCTTCTTGGTGTTTCCTTGCTCTGTGTCCCTTGATTTTAGTTTCCCTGTGAGTGTGTGACCACACTCTTCTGAGTTGGTCACACACTCCAGGAAGAGGGGAATGAGAAGAAGTTGACGTGTCGAGATACGAATCAATGTGTTGGTCGGCTCATTTTCACCTGTAAACATGTAAATATTTGCATATACACACTGGCTTTTCAGCAATAGGCCGAAACACCAGTGAGCGTGGAGTTGTGGGGTGTGGGGCATCCTGGCTATTGCCATAGGCTACTGTTAGCCCAGGTGACTGTTTCCCAATAAGACAGACATCGGTGGTCCATTGTAACCCAGGTTTCTGTGATTTTGGACCCCACTGATCCCTCAAACTTGCTGAAGAAAAGGCTGGTTCTGGTTTTTGGGACGATCCCGTCCAAACCATCGCTTATATGTGGGTAATATAGACGTGATGGGGTCACTTGGTTGGAAGAGATGAGGGTATGGTAGTCTGAGGAACAGGATAGCACCCATAGCAATAGTCTAGAGGGCTGCACCCAATTCACAGAATTTTGGGTTTCAAAACGTAACCAACATTTGTAGAGATTCCAGAAGTAGAACAGGAGACAGAGCCTTTAGCTATCAAGTTCTTCTGTGGAACCACCTCCCAGTCTGCCTTCAGGAGGCAGACAGCGTCTTTACTTTAATGTTAGACATAAAACTTTCATTTTTGACAAAGCTTATAGTTATTGCTGGCTCAGATGACCCTGAACCACCCTTTAGTTATGCTTCTATAGGCCTAGACTGCCTGAGGACTCCTCTCTCCTCTCCTCCCCCCTCCTTTCCTTTTCACTGTTGCCAAGTGCTGCTCATGAGGGACTTGTTGGGTTTCTATGTAAAGTGCCTTGGGTTGATTTTATTGTGATTTGGCACTATACAAATAAATTGAGTGGAAATGAATTGAATTCAGTGCATATGAAAGGAAATTTTATTTACATTCTGGTAAATAAACTCATGGAGACGTCCTGTGGACATAAGTGCAAAGGGACACATAGGAATAGAGTGACAGGTCACAGTTGAACAATACATACACACATTACATGCAGCACATTAATAATGATTCTTTCTTCTTCATTTTTTTCAAATCATGTTGGGCATTAATCCATCCATCCACTCACCTTTGGACAATTATCCAACATTATAATTTGATATTTTATATCCCCTGAAATTAGAGGATATTAAAGGGTATATCATCAAATACTTTTGGCTGCAGTTTGCAGAGTTATTTTAATAAATAAAGTATAGTTTAAAACATTTGATTTGTTACCACCAACATGTATCATTCACCCAACCTTTCTTAATCATATGAGCAGAAGAGTTGATTTGCTTGACCCTCATGACATAAATCATGCAAATTGGCAGAAAGTTCTTCATCTCCTTCTGTTACAGCATTAGCATATCTAATACCACTTATATTTCACATATTGTGTCATGCTGTTTCATAATACATATGAAAAAAACCCATAGTGATGTCAACAGAACATGTACTTAAGAAAAATATTTTTCTCCATAACAAAATGGCACATTTTAATAGGATAGTTATTATAATGGCATCTGCTGCCATTATCCCATTTTAACTGCCGGTCAGAGTAAAAAAAAAAAAAAAAAAAAAACATACATCAGACTGTGGTTATATAGAAAATCTGTATAATCTCCTTTGTTTTCATTCATGGCTACTGAGAAATACAGGACTAAGATAACCTGCGCCCTGATCGTAAAGTGTGTTGGCAGGGAGATGACGTGGATAAAAAAGCAAGCGACTTATTCTAAACAGCGCCATTGCTGCCAAGGTGCACTTCAGCATGTGGCTTCAGCAAAACTGTTGTCTTATATATGAATAGAACAATAGTAAGTGTACTGATTAAAATAGTAAGGTGTAATCAGTCAAACATTTGGTGGCAGCTATGAGAAACTTCAACAGCAAGCATGTGTCATCCTGCACAAACCCTGCTAACTACACTGAGCAGATTTTAACTAATTCTATACTATGCAGATAGTCAACATGAAAAGGCCTAAGAAATATGGGTGACACCAGGCCAGCTGACTCTGTTCTTCAGTTACCCTGGCTTTAATCAGCAACGCTCAAAAACACTACTGAAAATTTCTGCAAAGATGAAAAAACATAAATTATTACCATCACCACCATAGAAATTAACGGACAGGGGACACTATGAGAAATCTGACTTTTCCTTGGTTGGCCTGCTGTAAAATAACATATTAATTTGCAGTTCATTTAAGTTGAATGTTTGTTTACAAGTGTAATGTGTAAGCTGGCTAGTGTTCAGTGCTGGTTTACTGTACCTCTCCAACAGCAGAGGATCATGGCTGTCTGTATATTTTTCTTTGATCTGTTTCTTTCCAAAAATATTTTGGTATACCACAAAAGCAAAACATAGCATCACATAAACATTATTTCCTGTTCAAATTAAGTTGCTTCTAACACTACCATGCTGTGCCCTGTCTCGGCCACTGCATAATATTCTTGTGGATATAAACCTAAATATATCCTGTGCATGTGTATCTTTTAAATTATATCCTCTTCTGTTCACTGCTGTTCTTTGTGTGTGAGTCTCTCTGAACGTCCAGACATCTCACCCCTTCCAGCAGCATGGGAGTCCCGTGATGTGGGTCTGGGTGGAAGAAGGCAAAGAGCATAAAGGGATGCAGGCAGATGAAGAGAGGAAAAACACTGTCTTAATCAGTTCATTCACTATTTATTCCTATTATTACCTAAATAACCTGGAAAATACCAGTCAGACGCTGTTTGAAATCGAAGAGTTTTGCCCTCTTAATTAAATTGCAATTCATTTTACAATTGGGAATTCAATATGCAATTTGAGCAAGCAATTTGAAAATAGATTTTGCAATTGGCAATTTGTAAAGTGTCAATTCACTTTTAATATTTTTGGTTAAAATTTTAAATGAAAACTAAATCAACTGCAGATCATATTGCCATGGGTTTTTGGTCTCTTTATTCAAATGTGCCAGTAAAACAGAGCCCCCAGGGGGCTGCATTTTCCTTACATTGTCACCACGAACTTTTGGTGTCAAAATTCAATTGACAAAATTCAATACTCCTGTCTATATATCTGTACTATATCTTTGGAAAAACATTTTGTTGTCTGTTTTTAAAGTCACATTGCCAGTGTCATTCTAAAGTTGCAGTGTGTAGGGAACACACTGCATGCTCATTACATATAATTGACCTTTGAGTGAACGTGCTAGCACATACCAATGATCCGGGCCTGGAGTCTGACCTTCAGACTGCTCTCCTTTCTCCCTCTGGTTACCAGAGTGATCTCCTCCTGCAGCACCCCCTCCTGATGCGTTCTGTACTCACACGTTACCTTTACTCCTCCTGAAAAAAGGGAGGGAGAGAATATGAGCATTTATACCCGTTACATTATATTGTTGTATGAGAAATTTCTCTAAAGACTATCCAGTGCCATTCCAAATTGCACTCTGTTCTGCCTGCTTTGTTGTTTATAGACTCTTTTAGACAATTGTTTCCTCATTATCTGGTCAAGGGTGTATTTATTGTTGCATGTTAGTATCACCATACTGGTTTCCTACTGTATCTAGTCATTTTTTAATTTTCGTGTTTTAATTTTTCTTCAGCTGTCAGTCTAGTTCTTGTGTTTCTTATGTCTAGTGTAGTTTTCTAATCTTTTATTTACCATCAGTACTTTTACCTAAGTCTTTTGCCTGTCCTCCTGTGTGTCCCAGTTATGGATTGTGGCATCTGAGACAGGGCCAAATTCTCACCTCACCTCACCTCACCTTTGTATAAGCTGCTGTTCCACTACTGTTCTGTCATTCAGTAAATTTCCTCATGTACAAGTTCTTTCATGTTCCTGAAAAGCTGCAGTGAGTAACTCACTGTGCTAGAAAAAAAAAACATTCAACATACACTGTACTGCAGCTCGTTTGGTGTGTTGAAAGTGTACCAGGGAGACATGCTGCTGATGAAGCAATGATCAAAGAAAACCTCTGTAGGAAAGCCCATCAAGATACAGCTACTAGTAGAGCAGTGGACAGCTAGGAGGGAGACCTGGATCCAGTTCTCAGTAGTAACTCTAAAGCTTCCATAACAGGGCCTTAGAAAACCAACACCTTTTGCATTTTGATTTTTTCCTAATTGGTGCAAACTGATTGTGAGTAAGTGGTAAACTGTCCTGTACTGATGCTGGGACATACCCTCCAATGTGAAGTTAATACGATGTACCCGGAGGCTGGGGGACCTGCGAGTTGGGGAGGAGGAAGGGTGAAAGGAGAGCTCTTTGCCCAGTGTGGGCACATCTGGGATGGTAAAGACAATCTCATAAGAGTGGTGGCTTTTCAGGAAACCAGCCTGGAGAGAGGATCACCACAACAGATTCACAGAGTAGATTGGTGGGGGGGGAGAGAAAATAAATGGAGTTAGCAAAAGAGACAAACAGAGGGTGGCCAGAGGGTGTAGGAAGTTCCTGGATGACAAAGGCATTGATGCCACTGATACCTTGATCCAGGTCTGGTAGGAGATCCCCCAGGACACCATCCCAGATGTTGTTGGGAGTACTTAAAGGCACATTTCTTCACATTTTGAGTTGCTGTGATGAAATTGATGTAACTTGGATGAGCCTGTGACATTTTTTCACTTTGATTTTCAGTGTGATTGTGAATACAGACCTCCAAGCAGCTTCCTCAATCCTCACAGCAGAAATAAGAGTTTTAGGACATCCTTCATTATAGTGGGCTTATATTTCCCATGACATCTCCCAAAGCACTATGGGATGTATATTTTCAAAATTTAGAGGACCATTCTTCCCTAAATAGAAGTAGAACTAGGACTAACAATAGGAGTAGAAATAATATTAGCTTTTTTGAAATAACTTAATACTATATGTCTGGACCACTATATGTTATTCTATTATAGATATCTTTAATTTTCTGTCAGGTTAATGGTTTGTAAAAATGCATCATATTGAAATGTGTGTGTCACACACACATGGGCACACCTTCACCAGGTAGCTGCCATCCTTCTCTGGGATAGCAATAAGAGTAGACAGATTGGACTGGTCATCTCTCCGTGTTGGAGAGCCAGGGGGCTCATCGTTGTCAGGGAAACGCACGCCACCTGCTTTGGAGGTGGAGCCTGGTGACAGAGAGGAAATACTGACGGGCACAATCATGAAGATGTAATGAAATCTAATGACTAAATCCAACATGTCTAGATGCCCAACATTAAAATAAACAAAAGCAGCTATGTATATTTCAATAGGTGTTTAATAAATCTCTGTAAAGCAGAAAACTGAAAATGTGAAGAAATCAAAAGCAATCTGGATAAATCAACACTATGCCTATTTCTCAACAGCACCACTGTAACTAGTCTACTACAGCTACCTACTAACCAGTCAGTCAGAAATACCCCAACTAACAAAAGGCAATTACAGCCAGACATAACTGTATTAAGGCCAAACTATTGCCAGCCAACAGTAGCAATTACTCAGGGCAACATGAACACATCAAACTTACCTTTTCTTCCCGTTGCCATGGTAATCTTGTTAGGAAGTGGGAAGTGTCAGACAGTACCAAAGTGATTTCATCAGTGAACTCCTGAGTAAAAGAGACAGACAATGACAGAGATGGAAACAGAGAGACAGCACCAACTATTTTTTTTGAGCTTGTTACAATAATTGTATTGATCTGGGATGTCACTCTCTTCATATCTGTCTCTCTTCTAAGCACTGTCAAATCTATTATATGCACATAACAAGAGATGGTGATGTGTGAACAACAGCACAGAATGTGCAGCCTCAGCTGTTCCGCTGTGAGAGAAGTGGGCTTGAAGTGAAAGGACAGTGAAGAGCAGCACTGGCCCTTCCCTCGTTGCCATGGGGGGCGATGCTCAATGGGCAAGATATCAGACAGTGGTTGTACTAGGCAGCTTGTGTGTGTGTCTCTGAAGAAGAGAGCACTGATCAAAACAAAATAAAATGGTGTAACAAAAAAAACTTGGGCAGCACAGTGGCTTAGTGGTTAACACTGTTGCCTCACAGCAAGAAGGGCCCGGGTTTGCAAGCCATCAGGGGCCTTTCTGTGTGGAGTTTGCATATTCTCCTGGTGCTTGCGTGGGTTTACTCAAGGTACTCCAGTTTCCTCCCACAGCACTGTTGCTGAGTCCAAAAACATGTATGTCAGGTTGATTGGTGACTCTAAATTGCCCATAGGAGTGAGTGTGAGTGTGTGAGGTTGTTTGTCTCTATGTGGCCCTGTGATGGACTGGTGACCTGTCCAGGGTGTACCCCTGCCTTCCACCCAAAGAGAGCTGGGATAGGCTCCAGCAGATCCCTGTGACCCTGGTTAGGAATAAGCAGGTATAGAAAATGGATGTTTATAAAAAACAAAAAATAAATATCCATAGGGTGTATAGGGAATGGGCCAATACGCTTCATTTGTCACCTGTCTAAGGGCTTTATGTATATAAAAAAGGCATGCCTCTCATTTTCATTATTTGGTTAACTCTTTTTAAAAAATAATGCTGCTTCTCACACCAACAGATAGGACTATTTTTGAGATTTTTTTTTACATTCTTTATCAAAATGGGGGGTTTTGGACATAGTGTAGGCATACAGGGTTCCTGAAATTAACAGGCTGAATCTAATAGACTCCAGTTGCTATTCTGAGAGAAAAACAAATGCTCTTCCAAAAATCCGTATTTTGAAGACAAGTGCAAAGTAAAAAAGTACCCTCGCGTTTTGGGTTAAAGTAATTGGAGTCATTATTAGATTGCTGAGGATGATGTCTCATTTTTTTGGAGTGAGCTGCGATAGAAAGCCAACACCCCTGTACCGCTCCTTCAGGAACGGGCGGACATGTAGGTGTCTGGTAGAGCAGAACAGACTGACTTCACTGCATTTAAGGTGCGATCAAATACAGCATGAGGTACAGAAAATTTCACCTGTCTCTATCCACGCCCGTCATGCTGAGCCCCCTGCAGCTTCCCTCCTGACATTAAAAGTGAGAAAATGAGACACAAACCGCATTGTGTCGATGTACTGGGCGTTTTCAGCGGCGACATGCTGTTGTTCCCCCTGTGCAGGACTACTTGTATCTGTCCTTGGCTTTAACCCCGGTCAGGACTGTCTCATCCTCTTCAGTGGGAGACAGCAACGAAACCACCCAGGGAAAAGTGCCCAGGAGCGGGAGGTGCTTTTTAAAGGATATCTACCGGAGGTGCTGCTCAGACTTTATCTTTACAGCCTCCTCTCTCGCAAGACCAAATATTTTGGTTGAAAACAGGTTTTGAGAAAAGAGAAATCTCACCTTTGTAGCGCTTGTCAACGTTTGCTGTCCAGCGTGTAATGGACTCATTACTTCCTCTCGTGGTCGTTTGGGATGAAAAAAGACGCACCATAAAACTGTGAAGTAATGGCGGGCCTACGGTGCCAGGGGGCAGTGTTGAGCCCATTGCTTGGTGAAGAAGTGGACCCGTTTTGTATAGTGCCAAATCACAATAAAAAAATCATAAGGCACTTTTTATATATATGTAAAGACCACTGACCATAATCTGGCAGCAGGACGAGTAAAGTAATCCTCCTAATCCATATCTAAAGACAACAAGTGGATTTTAAAAAGCAGGTTGCTGTCCACCACCTGCTCATTTTCTTGTCTGATTATGAGACCACTAGACAACAGACTCCCATTTAACAGACAGCTTTTGTTTGATACAGCCAACTGCTTCTTCATAGAAAATGTAAAATATGACTGGATAAAGGCGGTGTGGTTGGTCCTGTTTTTCTTGACCTTAAGAAGGCCTTTGACAGTGTAAACCAGGCTTTTGACACCATCTTATCTATCAAATTGATCACAGTCAGTCAGAATCAATAATTACCACTCACACTCCCTCCATCTGTCCACAGGTGTCCCTCAAGGATCCATCCTGGGACCTGTCCTAATAACAACATTCAAATGTATGCAGATGATACAGGAATACACACATGGTAAGAACATGACACAAGTCGCAAAAAAAATCACAAAGTCCATGTCACAGCATGGCCAAATCAATGCTCCTTAAAACTTAATGTGACCAAAGCAGTGGGTATATTTTTCTTCAGATCAAACAGTCTCAGTGTAGAGCCTGATGTTTGTGTCAGGAGAAAGATTACGAGTTCAGAACTGGCCTCATTCAATCTGTACAAAAAACATCTGAAAACCTGGCTCATTGATAGTCAGACATGCCATCATTACCATTAATATTATTGGTATGTGTGCCCTGTCCTGACCTTGTTATCCCACTGTGTGTTTGGATGTTTGAGTGTTTTTAAGCATTGCTGTTTATCTTGTTCTGTTCTGTCTGCTCACTGTGTTTGTCACCAGTCTTTTGTGTCTGCTTATATCTCACTGTTGTTGTATATAACTGTAATTGTATCTTGCTGTTTTTTTGTGCTTTTATGGAGACAATTTTTAGATCTGCCCAGAGACTGCAGATGAAAAATAGCCTTTTGGCTAATTCTAGTGCATTTACAGAAATGTTTATTAATGTACAAATGTCCAATCTTTTGGCCCATGTACTATGTGTTCTAGTTCTGTTAGTTTAGGCTTTCTGTCTTCATCTCTACACTGCCTTGCAATCATCATGCCTTCTTGCACATAACATCCTTCCACTTGCTATATACCTTCCAGTCAGCTTAGATCACTTTGTGTTTCTTTTTATCTGTTTTGAACAAAGACCTGTGTTACTCTTGTTCTTCCTCTTTTCAAGTTTATCCCAGTTTCCTCTATTCTATTACAAGCTACCTTTATACTTTTTTGCCATTTCTTCACTAATGGTGACAGTTCAGTTGATGTTGGCAGGCATTTATTCCTCTCTTATTTTAAGTACTAACCCATACTCTAGAAGCCATTTTTCTAGTGCTGTTGGTTCTCGTGCGACCCAGATTATTTCACTGTGCTGCATCCATCCATCCATCATTAATCAACAGAATGGTCTTTAGTATGATGACATCTCATCAACTACTCAACCAAGTAGTGAGTTTTATAGAGCTCTTTATCACCGTAACACTACAGGTCTGCCCGCGTTTCTGCCATCTTACTGTCGGTCCGTTCTTCTGCTACCCGATTTGGATCAGTGGCTGGACTCCTTAGGATGAAAGTTTCTCCACCCATTTACTGTTTGTAGTGCTACTCTCCACCCTTCAGAGCCCACACCGTGCATCCATCTCACCTCTGACACCAAATCTGTTGTGGCAAAAATATAAAAACAGACAGAATTCAATTTATAGAATGGCAAGTTTGATAGGTAAGTGCCAGAAACATGAGCAGAACATCCAGGTCTACATGCTGCACGAGAGCTTTATAATCACTGAGCAACTGAGTTACACGACATGTAAATCATGCTTACACATGTATATAGGCAAATGGTCAGCAATGTAATTAGCAGGTCGGTGTTACTAGCTTTGTCTTTCTGCTTCCTGTAACCCCCTGCCAAATACACATCATTGGTCTTTGTTGAGTTCACATAGAGCGGCTGTTTGTGCTGGGACAAAAGTTGGCTTCTTATATATATGAAAATTGCTGTCACACAGCCCATACAGAAAACCTCATCCTGCTGATAGGGGCCACCAGGGTCAGAGGACAGGGCCTGCTTTGTCTCCTTTATTGACTATATGTGGTTTATATTAGGAAAAGTCATCTAAATCTCCAGGGAAAACCTGTGAGGGAAAAACGGACAACTGACTAAGAGGCTGCAACTAAGACTCTAAATAAAATGTGTGATACTGTAGATCAGAATATTCGTATCCGAAGCATGGAAACCTCTCTGCACTCATCTGTAAACAACACAAGGAAAAAACTCCACATACTGCACAGACAGTAATGTTCACTGACATAAATAAGATGAATAAAAGCAAGATTCGTTTAGAGACCAGCATAGTGCCCACAAAGACACGCTGTCCATGATGGTGTTACATAAGTGAAAATGAAAGTGGGAACATTCTAAGTAGCATTTTAAGAGGAGGGCGTTGTCTTTGGCTGATTTGTGGATATAATAGTGGATAGTCCAACGTATCATACGATAAATACAACTCAAAATACCATCCATCCATTTTCTATTACCACTTATTCCTAACCAGGGTCACAGGGATCTGCTGGAGCCTATCCCAGCTCTCTTTGGGTGGAAGGCAGGGGTTTCCCCTGGACAGGTCACCAGTCCATCACAGGGCCACATAGAGACACACAACCTCACACACTCACACTCACTCCTATGGGCAATTTAGAGTCACCAATCAACCTGACATGCATGTTCTTGGACTGTGGGAGGAAGCCAGAGTACCTGGAGAAAACCCACGCAAGCACAGGGAGAACATGCAATCAAAATACCTTATACTGTATTTTAGTATCATGCCGCTGACGGGTATTACACAAAACAAACGACAGGGGGCAGAAGAGTGTGTAGACTACCGTAAAGACCGAAGAAGAGTACGGTGTCGACACTGTTGTGGTCGACTGGTTTTTCTTCAGATCACATCTGTCACTGAACGAAGAGAAAACATTTGGAGGGGGTCTTTCTGTAATTAGGTAAGTTCAACAGACCAAGAATGCAAGTTGTGGAAACAAACTTTAATGAATGTTAAACTGCGCGTGCTGAGCGTCTATATATGATCGATAAATAAGACACACCTACAGTAGCTCTTCTGTTTTGAATTGGTAAAGTCGTTTGGGATTGAATCCAGCAGCGTTACATTATAAAGCTGTAATTAAGGGCTAGTGCTTTCAGTCAGCTGACTGTAGGTGTGCTCGCAGTTGTTTTATTGTTTTGGTTTAAATTTAAAAGTGGAAATTTTAGATACATGTTGCAAACTAAACAACAACGTTTTACATGTGTGACCAGTACAAGCAGGAAGGCAGCCCTGCCTCTTAGTGTGAAATTGAAGTAGCTTTATTTCAATGCATATGACTGATTTGGTTAGAGTAATAATAATCAGCAGGCATCTCCACATACTGAGACATGAGATATAACTAATTTGCAGGATGGTTTAACCTGCAGTGTAAACGTGGTTTGGCAAAGATTCAGTGGGACTGCAAATGGCTCCAACTTGTAAAAAAAAAAGTCATATAATAATATATCATATAAATATAAATAATAATATAAGTAATTACATTGTCATGTCTACAACTTCCTCATTTTGTATATCAAACATATGTAAATGTTGATAACTATTAAAAAATCAACAAAAAGCTGACAGTAATCTCATGTTGTGTCTTGGGTGTGCTTTTTCTCATGCAATAATTGTGTAATAAAAAAAATATTATTATTGAGCACAAAAAAAAGGGATTATTGAGGAGTTGATGTTGAGCTTACATACATTATTGGTTTCAGTGGATGATTTTAGTGTTCTGTAGGTGAGTTGGTGGTTAATTGTGTTGTACTGTCCAAAGTGTATGCGTGTGTTTTATATATTCCAGATTATTCACCATGACAACGAAGCACAGACTGATAACGGATTCATTCAAGGTGGTGAAGCGAGCAAAGAGGACAGGGAAACGAGAAAAGACACCCACCCCTCCTCCACCACAGAAAGGTATTTGTATTTTGGTTGTGCTCTGTATTGAAACTCTTGTCACTTTAAACACATCATTGTGAAAACTACTATACATTTCCTGTTTATTTCAGTGTTGGATTTCTCTTCTACTTTGTTTTGCTAGTAGTGACTTGAGTTCTCTTTGAATTTTGTTGACGGATTAGAGGCTGAAATTGGAACAGTCAGTGAGGAACAGCTGCAGAAGCTCAGACAGTTTGATCTTGACTGGAGATTTGGGCCTTGCACAGGTAACACACACACAGATACATTTATAGTGACCTGCCGTCATATTAGTGAATTAGTGGACTTACAATTACATTCATAGGTTGGACAGAAAAACAACCCCAAATAAATGCTAATGTTGTGCATTGTTTGTTGGATGTGTAAACTGGTGACTCTCTCCTATATGCCCATGTCAACTTAAATTCATAATAATATGCCAGATATTGTGTTTACAGAGCCACTCTTTTTGGGAAGGTGTAGTTAGTACAAAATATGATTTTAATCTTACAAAACACTAAATAATTTATCTGGTCGTCTCTCTCTTCCAGGTATCAGCAGGCTGCAGAGATGGGAGAGGGCAAATCTTCATGGTCTGAACCCACCTGAAGAAATCAGAGACCTGTTGCTGGAAACACACAATGACCCCAACTACAAGCTGAGGTAGCACACACAAGGGGTTTGGTGTTATCCCAACAGTCCCTGAGAATACCATATTGTTTATTTTGTCTTAGATTTGATACTCATATCATTAACATGCATACAATCACAAATGTTACTAGAAGTAATTCTGTTTAGGCAGAAAATATAATTTCATAAAATGAAATCTAATTTTTTTGTACTTACAGTAACCAGATTTCGTATCTGCCCACCATTTAAAAAAAGTTTACTACTGACATTAACCTAATATTTTCTGACATTCTAAAAAGAAGTTAAAGCACATTATAGGTTCATGCTCCCACTTTGCAAAATCAGAACCCTTTCAAACCTTATAATATAAAACAGACCTTCTTGAATATACTCATAAGTGTTATTAACCCAGCATAGCAACAACTTCCTCATAAACACATTATGTTAACTAAAACGAAACTGACATCTGTTACAGTATTAGAATGAGTGGCGTACAACAAGAGAACTAATGTAACTACAGTTGTTTGTGTTCTTTAGAGATAATATTACTGAAAAACTAAAACTTGTAAAATAGCTCATTTTAAGGCCAGCTGTCCCACTGTCAAACAGAATGGATATACCTCTATTTTAATCAATTCAGCTGTCTATGAGGTCTGCGCATTCACACATATAGATACAGAATAGTTGGATAAGATCTGGCCTCTTAACTATCTGTGGTTCTGGTGTGTGTTGTGTTGAGCATGTAATTTACATACTCTGCTCTAGCTGTGCAGTTTCGTTAGATGTTTCCAGCAATGCGAGAACCCTCTTGCCGTGAGATGACACAACTAACTGCTATATTAAGGTTTCTTGTTGACTGACTTTAGTTAGGATAACCATAACTGTTAAGAGATTTGAGTGTATGATATTTTGAAAAAATTGAAAAGTAAAGAATTGGAGAGATGCAATAATCTTCCCCACTGGTTGGTAAAAATGAAAGATTTACAGTATTTGATGAAAGGAGTAAGATAAGACAAAAGAACCTTTATTTGTCCCATAGCAGGAAAATTCACATCATCACAGCAGCAACTAAGGCACAAGATAAAAAGTACAATAAGAGCATAATAGAAAAAAATGTAAAAACAAGGTATTTACAATACAGAATATATTAAAAATGAAAAACATATATACATGAGGCCAGCTGGGGGTCTACTAGGAGCAGTGCTGGTTGTACAGTCTGATAGCAGCATAAAGGAAGGACCTGCAGTAGCTTAGTATTTTGAAATGTGATTGTAATACTAAAAGCAGATATATATATATATGATATTTTGTCAGAGGTTATTTAGCATGACTGATCAATGGACTATATATAAATAAAGTGGAAAAACTTAGGGCACCACCTCCTGATTAAAGCATGTTAGTTTAAACTTCTGTTAAATAAAGCATAGTAGCATAGCATGGTAGGGTTTCCCTTTAGTGGCTTATTATCAGCACTCACATATGCTAATGTGCTATCAGTCAGCTTGAACACATGGGTGATTTTGGTTTGTTGCTATCTGCACATCTTGCAACAGATGAGCTGACAACCTTTTCAACAATATACATGCTTTAATATTTCAGCAAACCTTTAATAATAAGCCACTAATAAATTATGTCACTATAATTCAAGATGTATGGCAGACAATATCTAATCAGACTCCCACACATACTGTATCTTACTGTTTGTAATATCATTATGAAATAGAAAATATATGGAAAAGATAGATCCAGCTCTTATAAATAAAAGCTAATCTTAACTACAAATAATTTTAATCTGCATTTGGTGAACATTTTAAAATGCTATTCTTGATATAACTCTTTGAAACAGAGTAAGATTATTCCAGTTCATCAGCTTTTCTTTAATAACTTTGTTCTTTGTCTTTCAGCCTATGGAGCGAATATCCTTTGTGAAGGAGTCCTCATAGGAAAGAGAAAAGCATACAGATGCCAACAGAAATCTAATCACATTTATCAGTATATCAACATTTTGAGCCTCTTTCAGCTTGGAGACAAGAATAACACATTTTCCAGATGTGTGTTTTTTAATTGCAGTTGTACAATGTCTCCTCTTTATTAGCATTTGGAATAAAAAAAAAAAATCTACCAAATCACGGCCCTATTTTGTCTTCTGATGTTTAATGGTGGGTTAGGGAAACAACTGGTATCAAGCATGGGTCTGCACACTGACATACATTTGCCAAGTCTTTTTATAACTGACCTTAATTGCACACTGTCTACATTTTTGCACTCAGCTCCACAAGATACTGTGCATGAGGGAGAAGTTGGGTGAATGGGAGTGTTATGCAATACTACAAAAGAATGGCAATATTGGGATATTGAAGTTCAGCATTCATACCATCCCTGGAAAGGTCTAAGTTATCCTCTGTTAGTAGTAAAAGTTATGAAAATGAAGACATGAATGCAAAAAACAAACAAAAAAGGACAAATGCAGACAGAAAAAGGTAGAGGCCATCCTTCACTGATCATCCTCTTCACAACATCCTGATGGAGCAGAGAAGCAGCTGCAGTGGACGACTCACCTCACTGCTACAGGACTGAATGATCTCCACTGCCACTGGCTCTACTACATCGTAGCCAATGGCAGGTGACTAATAATTAACCGGACTGTTAATAAAGTTTATCTCATCTCATAAATATGAGCTGCTTTTGATGATTCAGTGATAATGCAGTTGATGTTATTATTCACTTGAGTAAAAAAAGACTACGTTAGATTACACAACATTATCTTGCGTTAGATTGCATATGACTTTATTGATCCCCTGGCAGGGAAATTTAGCAGTTAACGCTTTAATAATAAAAATAATTTTAAAAATATGTAAATGAAAATAGAAAGGCAGTCAGATGTTAGTGTCAGATAGTGATGGCCTGTATGAATGAACAACAAATTTAAATGTCTTTATGAATAACAATAATTTACTGGAAAGCGCTGCTTTACTTAGGTAGCTTGTTTGTTTTTGACAAAAGGGAACTAAAAACATGGCCCTGTGATGGACTTGTGTGTCCAGGGTGTACCCCTGCCTTTCACCCAAAGAGAGCTGGGATAGGCTCCAGCAGATCCCTGTGACCCTGGTTAAGGAATAAGCAGGTATAGATGATGGATGGATGGAACAAAACACGAAACGTGTTATCCCGCCTCCAGCACCGTTTGGTTGATTCGCAGTTTCGTAATACAGTCAGACTCAACGATGATTGGATTGCATGTCTATCAGATGAGCAACAGCAGACGCATCGCCGTCTGATTGAGCAAAAACTGACACAAGGGGCAGGGCACTTTTGTAGTCCGATTCGGTCATGGACCGCGTCAGTCTTATTAGTTCATTTTTAGCTCCGTTGTGTTTCTGCTTTAGTGAATCCCGTCAGTCACATTTATCACGGTGCAGTAGCAATAAGGTTAGGGTTCAGATATATCTGAGATTTAAAAAAAAAGTGAGACAGGTTTTATTTTAAGGAATACATTTTTTGGCATTGAAGAAATGCAGCTGCCCGTTAGATAAGTATGATTAGGACGAAATCTGGATTTTATCGTGAGATATCTTTATTTTGAAAGATATGTCCGGAAGTCGTGCATGGTGATTGGGTAGCTTGACGTTGTAGCCTGACTAACACTGACCTACAGACGCACCAAAAGCCAGCCTAAAAATGAATATGTTGTCTGGACATTCTATTCCTGAACCATATTTAGTGAAACATTTGTATTGAAGAAGATACAATTTCAAGGGAAATATAATTGTGATTATTTGTCACTCACCAGCGGCTGTCATAGTAACGTTTAACTAGATGAGCCCGTTGTAAAAGTATTTCTCAGAATATATTTGCTTTCTTCTTGTTGCGTCGGGTAACTAGCGCAATTCTACCTAAAATTCGCGGATTCGTGATATACCTACCCTGTTTTATTGAAGCCGTGACTATTGGACACACGGCAGACTGGTAAGCAGCATGTACACCTCCGTTGGATTAACATTAGCTGTAACATAACGTTAACGGTAGCATCCTAGCTAGCCTCTTATACTGGCGTCCATGGCGCTCGCTAGCTAACTGCTAGCTTGTGCTTGCTAGGTATTTTCACCTGCCACATTGTTCATGGTATATTAGATAACAAGTATTTAAACATGCAGCTCTATTGCTCATAGTATATTAGCTTAGAAGCAATTAAACATGCAGCCCCATTGCTCATGGTATACTAAGTAATAAGCAGTTAAACATGAGCCCTATTGGCCATGGTATAACGTTATTAGCTTATGAGCATTTAAACATGCAGTCCTATTGCTCATGGTATATTAGTTAATAAGCAGTTAAACATGCAGCCCTATCAAACATCTTTAGTCATGAGGGACGCATCTGAGTGTTTGTGTTAGCAGTATATAATCAATCTAATCACAGATTTAGGCGAGGATATAAAATATTTAATGCCAGCTACATATTTTATGTGCAATGTGAAATGACTGGTGTCATCTTTATTATTGTTTCACAGGCAAAGAATGAATTAGCAAATGTTTGGCAAATACAGACATTGGAATCAGTACTTTAAGGTCATCCTCTAGATGTAATCTCATCTTCATGCAAGAGGACTCGAGGCGAATTTGCCAAGTCTTGCGAATATAGTCTTTTAATCAATTCGGCATAGATGATCAGCCTTGAGGTTGTTGTTGTTGTTGTTGTTAACATCCTTTTTTGGGCTGCTCATTTACACACAGCCACAGAAGGGGAACAGCAGGCAAATTATTGTTATTTGCATAGCTGAAAGCTAGCCACTTTTGTTAAAAGATTAATTTTGTAAAATGAATTGCCTTGTTCAACCAAGTACTTCTTAATAGGCAGTGGCAAAAATGCGTTAAATTTTTTAATGGAGTTTACCAAGCCATTGCCTTATAGAGAGGCATCGCTTTATAGAGAGGCACAGCCTATGACAAGACAAAAATAAATACTGTCCATTGTGATGCATTTCAGTTCAGTTTAAACCATAATACAATCATCTCAAGGCACTTTACAAAAACCCAACAAATCCCTTAGGAGCAGCACTTGGCGACAGTGAAGACGAAAAAGTCCCTTTAATGGAAGAAAAAACCTCCAGCAGAACTGGGCTGAGTTTGGGCAGCCATCTGCCTCCACCGGTTGGGGTGATGCAACACAGGGAAATATTTTTTCAGGGCCCAGCTCACACCCTATGGATTTAATGCATGCCTCTTGGGCCTTGTTGCCTCTGCGGGTTCCCCTTGTGTCATTGCTTGGCTACAATCTCTAATTTTAATTGCTTGTGCCAAAAAGCACGTTCAAGAATTTGGTTAACTTTTAAATGCTGAAAAAGTGTACAGTTAAGGATTTTGTGTACATCTTAAGTATAAAATATTATTATTAAAGCCATATTCTTTTACTATAGAGGTAGTTGTAAAAATATGATTACTGTGTGATCATATACACTGCTAACATTTTGATGAACTGGTTTTCTTTCAATTTCATAATTGCCTCCATAAGTTAGTGAAATAGTGGTTTGAAAACTGGTGTTTTGGTACTGAACAAGCTTAAGGTTGACTTGGTATTACATTGTATTCCCCCCCTTTTTCCAAAGTGATGGAGAATGCTCATACTAAGACGGTGGAGGAAGTTTTGGGCTTCTTCTGTGTAAATGAGTCTACAGGCTTGAGCTGTGAGCAGGTGAAGAAGAACAGGGAGAGATGGGGACCCAATGGTAGGTTTTATTTATTTCATTTCCTATAGTGCAATATCAGTCTGTGTTGCTGCTGTTTCAAAACAAATGACTAATAAATACACAGTGCTTGGGGAATGAAGAATAATTGATCACTGCTGTTATGTATAACACAAAGTATCATTGGTGATGATAATTGTTTTTTTTCTTTATCCTTTCTTCTTTTTATGTACATTTAATCCTCTTTATGCACAGAATTACCAGCTGAAGAAGGTGAGCTATCTCTATGTCTGTTTATCTATATCACAGCTCTTATTCTCTTTCTGTATTTCTACTACTGCTCATCTTATTTCTTGTTGTGGGAATATAGGGAAGTCCCTTTGGGAACTGGTCTTGGAACAGTTTGAGGATTTGTTGGTCCGAATCTTGCTGCTAGCTGCGTGCATCTCCTTTGTAAGGAAACACACTGTTTGTAGAACAATGAACTAATATACAAAATGCTTAGAAATGTAACCACAATAATTTCTATATTAGATATTGTTTGGGCTATTATTATATAGAATTTGTCTCAAAGGGTTTGTGTATTAGAAAAACTGACAGATTTGTTTAGTCTTGCTGTATAAACACACAGTACAAATTAAGTGAGTTCAAATAACACAGACCTTTACTGTGCACAAATCTTTGTCTGGTCATTTGTCTTTCATAGACTCTGGCTTGGTTTGAAGAAGGGGAGGGAACGATCACAGCCTTTGTTGAACCCTTCGTCATCCTCCTCATTCTCATTGCCAATGCTATTGTAGGAGTATGGCAGGTAAACTCTGTGTACGTGTGTGTGTGTGTGTGTATGTGTGTATTCATATGTAAAGTGGTTCTCAGAATTTTGACTGAGAACTCAAATTTCTTCTACATTTAAGTTAAGCAAGCAAGCTGAACTTCTCATCTTTTTTCATTCCCAACCACTTAACCCAACTGCTCTGATTCATTCCATCACTGTTAATGTGTAGAACCAAGTGCAACACCACCACAGATCCGTCCAAGGAGAGACTGTTTAAGTGCGTGCTGTTATCTCAGTTTGTATGACACATTGCTTTTTGCCCCTCGCTATAACAGGCTTTTAGCCAACCCTTCAAAAGAGGCCATTTTGATCAGCTATAAACATTTTTGCCTTCAGATATGTTTTTTTTAATTTAACCTTTATTTAACCAGAAAATAACTAATTGAGATTAAAAATGTCTTTTGCTAGTGTCCTGGCCAAGACAGCAGCATTACATAGATCAGTTACAATTAGACATTTTAACCATTCATCAATGCAATAAAACACAGTGCAAAACATGTGACTAAAACATCACAATAAAACAGACATGCAATACAAGGTACCAACAAGTGTACTTTGCAGTTTTTCTAATGCATCCATTAGTTAAAACATCTACAGCCAGAATTTCCACTTAACAAGTTATGCAATCTTTCTTTGAATATATTTAATGAGACCAGCTCCTTTAATTTCAGATTGATTTGCAAGCTATTCCAGGTAGAGGGAGCAGCATATTTAAAAGCCTTCTTTCCCAGCTCGGTTATTAAATGGCACTATGGCTTTGAGAATTATCATTTAAAAACTGCATTTGGTATTTACTCAGGTTTTCTTTGTGTCATATTAAATATTGTTTGATTATCTGAATCATTTAAGTGTGACAAATATGCAAAAAAAAAAAAAAGCAGGAAGGGGGTAAATACTTTTTCACAGCACTGTATACTGTAGCAAGTATTAGCTTTGACAGGAAACTGTGGCAGCTTTGCACTTTTAACTGCTTCCTTTTAATGTGACAAACCCATAGAAAGCTCAGTACAATCAGAAAGACCTGACTATACAACAGGAAGGCAGGACATGAATCAGGAGTTTCACTTAGTCTTGTCCAGTTATATTTACCCACACCCTAACTACAACACAGGATGAAATAAGAACCATCCTCACTTACACACACAACAAAAGGAACATAACCAAACAATGTTAACACAAAAGACAATTGTGGTCAAACACGGTTTCTATCCTTGGGACATGCTGGTCATTTTAGTATGCTGAGTAGTATACTAAAAGTGAATTTATCGGTATTAATTATACCGGTGCCAAATTGACAGGAATGTCATATTAGAAGTCCAGTGATGTAGTCCAATGATTTATGTTTTAGCACACTTAATTAACTGATCTCAGTACTTCTGATACCACTGCATAATATACTTTTTTTTACACAAAGCCTATGACTGCGATTAATTGATTGACAGCACTAATATATATGTCATTTTACTTCAGTTGGATCTGCTACTATTAGCTGATTCTGGGACAATGTTACTGACTGGGGATGTCAAATGCATGACTTTATTGTAGAATGCTATCATGATTCCACAATAACTTCCCATTTTAGGTTTTTATTTTGTTACACTTCAAATATTTGTCCACTTTTTCCAGCCTCATCATGCTTGTTCTCTGCCCTGATTAGTTTTACCTATCCTCTGCAGTCTTTTCTGTAAATTTGTATTTAACCCAGTAGTTCTCCCTCACCAGTTAACAGGTTGTCTTCACTGTTAACTCTCCAACTATCTAGCTATGTTTCATACTGCGTTTCATTGTCTTTGACCCATACATAAGAACTTGCAGAGCCAGGACCTGCAAGCCTTGTTACATTTCAAGTTTGTGATCTTACCGCAACATTTCATGCCACATCTTCAAGCCACTTCTAACTCAAAGTTTTCCAACTTCTGACATGCTGTACACCAAACTGGCTAAGTTTTAAAGCTGCTGTCTTCTTTATGTTCTGTTTCATGTTAACTCTGCTTTAGCCTTGCACTGCTCTTTGCCAAGCTTACTCTACGCAAAATCACACTCCGTGATCTATTAGCCTAGCTTCAGTCATCTCCAATTTCCCCAGAGGTCCCCTCATTAGTCTTTTCTCAGTCCTTCCTTTGTTTATAGCCAACATTTGACTTATGTGTACTCCCCAGAACTGGTGTCATGTGCGTTAAGCTGTCCTGGGATTGTGTTACTGCTTCCATCTGCTGGCTATTTTTTGGTGTTACATACTAAAGAACTCTGTTAATTCTATTGGTCTGTTTAGTCACATGATAAGGAAGAGTTAGTCCTACCATCCATCCTTTATCAATACCCATCCATCTTTCCTTCCATCTATCCATCCATCTTTCCATTATCTATACCCGCTTATTGCTATTTAGCGTCACAAGGATCTTCTGGAGCATATCCAAGGTCTCTTTGGGTGAAAGGCAGGGGTACACCCCAGACAGGTCACCAGTGAAGAGTTAGACACTTGTGGTAAAACACATAGCAATGTGGACGGCTAATTCTTTTATGTTTCCTGGCCATTGTGTGCCTTGGAAAGCATTGCTTTTTAAGTACTTAAGTGTTAATTGTTATATGGTAATGTTTACAATAAGAGATTTGACCAGGACTGGTGACCTGTCCAGGGTTTACCCCTGCCTTCCACCCGAAAGAGAGCTGGGATAGGCTCCAGCAGATCCCCATGATCCTGGTTAAGGAATAAGCGGGTATAGAAAATGGATCGATGGATGGATTTGACAAGGTAACTTGATCAAAGGGAAGTTACTGTGGTAGAGATAATATTTTAATAGTCTAGCTTGGTGGTTTTAAAGAGCTTAAGTGCCAATTGCAAATCTAAGAACAGAGTAAAAAATTTGATAGAAATTGTTGTTCGTGGATATTTTGCACAGTTAAGCAGAACCTAAGGTCCTCACTGTTGGTATTCTTTATTATTTGTTGTTTCAGTTTTGCAAGCTTTGTACCAGAAAAAAGTGATAAACAGTAAATCCAAGTTAACTTTACTTCCACCTCCAACTCTACTTCCAACTCCAACATGCAAGCATGTTTGCTGAACTGAGGCGCATACTGAGGACAGAATAACTGGCACCACAATGGACTTTATCCATGTCAACAGTTGTCTGTTTAATTTGCCAAGTTTTGCTTAATTTATGTTCATATTTGGGACATGGGTAAGAGCAAAGGAGAGGGGGGGCTGTATATTTATCTCCACAATGTCTGGTGTGCCAACAGCAGTATTGTTAGCCAACATGGCTGTCCTGATCTTGACGCCCATCTATCTATTCTGAGAGCTAACTGTAGTAATTATAATAAACACTGCCGTTTACAAAATTGAAACATACTCTTGATCATATTCATACCAAAATCAGACATGCTTACCGAACTGCAACTCTCCCTTCCCTTGAACTGTCAGACCACCTCTCATTTCGTCTTTCGAGGACATCGCCGCAATAACGTACCTCAGCAGAACCACCAACATCAGTCTATCTATCTATCTGTCTGTCTAATATTGTAATTTTTGTGGATATAGTTCTGGTTAAGTGAAGAAGTACCTGTTTCAATATACTGTTGCTCCATTTTCTGAAGTTAGGTTTAATTGTGTATTTATGTTCCAGTCCTTAATTTCAAATTAAACTGTTTGTTTTCACATATTACTTCCCTGCATTTCTGCACCTGGGTCTTTAACAAAAGTAAATTAAAACTGACTGTGACACCATGCTGCAATAACCATTTATGCATGTTAGATGACATCTTCTCATTAAATAATTTATTGTTTTATATTTTTACGTTTAATTCCGTTACTGACTTTGAAAGCTTAGCCACACACGTGAGCTCTGTTTTGCCATATTGTAAACATTCTACATGCATAACAGAGGCATTGTAGGTCTAAGCACTACATTTAGGACTTGGTCATTATAATCAAGTATGTTGTTTATTAATACATTCAGTTTATTATAGAATCACAAGATTTCATTATACCTATGGCATGTCTGAAAAACACTGGGATAGCAGTTTGGACCCTGACATTTTTTTCCAGTGACAATGGGACACCAGTATGGTGTTTGTGTCTTCTCTGACCTGCTATTTCCTGTTGACCTAGTTTGGGTTTTAATAAACACCCAATCAGAGTAACTGCAGTTTTTCAAAGCTTGTTGGAGGTGTTTCTCTTTCTTGTATGTAGCCTCTCTGTCTTTTGTCCTATCTGTTCAGTGGTGTTGGATGATGACAGTTAAATACTATACTTACATGGATACTAAAAATTAAACAATGTAGTCTGTGTGCGAGGTGGGGGTGAGCAGTCTGTACTTTCCTCTGCTTTCCAAAGGACCACACACTCACAAATTAAATGAAGTGTCCACATTAGTAGAGCTGATGATACAGTATAATCCACTGAGGTTTTGCTGTTACAGCTGAAAAAAGCTGAAACTATTCAGATCAATGGAGAATCACCATCAGTGAAATGTTTTTTTTTTTTTGTTAATATTGTGACTTTGAATTCAAGTGAAAATTCTGAATAAATCTGCAAATATTATAATACTGTTGCACAGTCTTACATACTGTCTTATGTTGGCTCCTCTAGGAGCGTAATGCAGAAAACGCCATTGAAGCTCTGAAGGAATACGAGCCAGAGATGGGCAAGGTGTACCGACAGGACAAGAAGAGCGTCCAAAGAATCAGAGCCCGAGACATTGTCCCTGGAGACATTGTGGAAGTCGCAGGTGAGCAGACAAATAGCACTACAAGAAGCTCTGTCATCCTCATCATTTTTTAGAAGTAATGTTTAAGAACAAAACCAAAAACCAGAGGGTGAGTCTGAACCTGGGACATAGGACAAGTGTGCATCTTTTACAATTTTGCCTTAAAATCTGTTGAAAGTCCTTCGAAAGAAAATTAAATGTTCCTCATGGACCACCAATAAAGGACAAAAGATTTAAGAACAAAAAAAAATACAACCCCCACACAGTTTTAAGAGTGGACACGTTTACATTGGCTGCAATGTACTTGCAAAAAAGTTGCAAAAGCTGTTAAACATCACGGAAAACACATGAGAAATTATTGTGCGTAGAGTTCTGTTGGATGTTATAATTAATGTGTTAGGGGACTTGAAATGTTGGTCTGGGAGTCGGCCTGTTGTGGATCCTCACAGCTTGTAGCCTGGACAGCCAGACCCACTACTTTCTTAGTGAAAGAATGTGGGTCTAGACCACCTGTCACATGGAGTCTTTTCCCCCTGCTTCAAATAAGCCTGGTATAAGGTTGAAGATGTTTTGTCTGTTACAAATGGGATGCTGAGGGCTGTGTGGGTACACTTTGCTTCATACATGTGCTGGATGGAGCTGTATATTTTAATGCTGTATTGATGAAGTTTGGCCTTTAGTGGACAGAGGTAATGCAAAACAAGCTGACAGACTCACAAGCCTGACATTTTATTGCGTTATAATATATATAATATTGCTGTTCTAGGTGGAACAGTGGCTAGTGCTGTTGCCTCACAGCAAAAATGTTGCTGGTTCCAATCATGCTGTCCCCCACACCTCACAAGTCGCAGATAATGTGTTAAGGAGAAGCCTTTATCAGTCTTTTATTGTGTTGTTTTTCCATAAGTCATATACTGTCTAATGGTGTATCATCAGTACTGCCACGAACATGGAAATATTTTGTATTTGAATGTATTTCCACTGTGTGGTTGAAATAACACTGGCATCTTTGTTGAATCTTTCCTAGTAAAGATCACTGTCTGCATGCTGCTTGCGTCACTGCCCTGTCCTGTGGTTGTTATTGTCATGGAAGCTTAATGAAAGTTACACAAGGGCTACATGGAAAATATGTGATTGGAGGGCCTGTCACAGCCATAATCTCACAATGTTTTGGAGTATGGATTCATAAAAGGTCAAATAGAAGACAAGAATTAGATGGTCTGAATCATACATATGGCATTTAAGGTAATGGCTTTGTGTATACATTTTTTTCATCAACTTTGAGTGTTTTTGAGAGCCGCCATGGGTTTTTCTCAATTCTTTGTTTACATGCACTTCGATTTTAAGGAGCTTGTAACTGCTAACATCTTTATTGAGTGCTCAAGCTTGTTGGCCATGGCCCCTAATGTGATAATGTCATTGGAGGAGATGGACAATCAAAACCTGGTGAACAAACATTGCTGTTAACATTTTCTGTGCCTCAGAGGAAGGTTTCAACTTTTATCTGAGTTTTCTCTTGCCAAATATGGTACTCGGAGAGGATCAGATAGGTCAGCGTCCTATTGGCCTCCCAGCTGTTTGAACCGTTAAAATAAGTCATGGGAAAAATGTTTTGTATTTGAATAAACACTTTGAGGTCACTTGAATTTGCAAAAAATAAATAGAAAAAACATTCTGCTCAGTCTGTTTATGTCAAGAACACACAAAATTTCAGCCTGACCCAGTAAGAAAACAGGTGAACCCTCCAGATACCCACTTCAGGGTGCTCAGAGAAAGTAATCAAGGTTAGGGGTGTGTGTATGTGTGTTTGTTGTAGTGATCCATTACCCTTCTGTCTGTGGTCAATAGTGTCAAATGCAGCACTAAGTTCTAGTGGGACAAGTACAGAGATGAGGTTATTGTCTGAGGCTAACAGAAGATTGTTGGTGACTTGCCTGTTACTAGAGATCCAGTGACCAGGTCTAATAACGGTCGATAAGGGGCAGGACAATTTTGAGCACTCTAGTCAGGATGGGGTCTAAAAGACATGCTGATAGTTTAGATGAATCAACTGTTCACAGTTCAGAGAGATTGCAGTGGAAAAGGAATGAAGAGTGAAATAATGAAACTCAGATTTTGTTCCTTTTGTCCCCTACTTTCCCAGTTGGTGATAAGGTCCCAGCTGACATCAGGCTCACATCTATTCGTTCCACCACCCTGAGGGTGGACCAGTCCATTCTGACAGGGGAATCTGTGTCAGTGCTCAAACACACAGACCCTGTGCCAGATCCCAGAGCTGTCAACCAGGACAAGAAGAACATGCTCTTTTCTGTGAGTCTCAATTTCAATTTATTTAAAGTGCATTTCACAAAAAGATTTCCCAGCACACTGTACAATTAACTCAATTACATCAAACATTAAAATAATTAGAAACTAAAATTAATTTGATAAAAAGAATAAAATAAAAAAACAGTAGTAGAGCTAAAGTATACATACATTATAATAAAGCTAAAATAATAAATGTCAAGTAGTAGTCTAATCAAAAGCACAGGAAAATAAGAATGATTTAAGTCTGTACTTAAAAACAAATGCTGGGGGTAGATTTAATGTCTAACGGCAGAGGCTGCCAGAGTGTTGGGACTTAGTATGAAAACACACGCTTTCATACTAAGGTTTATTAACTGGGGGAACCACTACGGGAACCACCAAAAGCATATCATACTGAGAACAGAGAGATCAAGGGGGTTAATAAGGCAAAGGAAGATTAGACAGATATGAAGGAGTGAGACTGTGAATGGTTTTGTACGTTAGCAATAATTCACTAAAGTCAGTATTTTTATATAGTAAAACATCTGAATAGTGCTATGACGTATATTTACACATATGCAGTAAGATTTGTGTGCTGAGTAAAAAAGAGTATATTAAAAATATGTAATGCACACTGTAAAATATCGATGGGTACTCTAAATTTCAAGAATATGACACTACAAAATAACAAATATGTATATTATAGTTATACACACCTGGTATGAAGCATGTGTGTTGTCTCAGCAGAGTACTGCTGGACCAAGTTTGACTTCACATACAGTTGTCGAGGAAACACATATTTATGATTGTTAAAGACCACTGTTGATGTTTAGAAACAGCATTACCATGTCAAATATTTGTTATAATAAACAATGAAGTGATTCCTGTTATGACCTTCCCTCAGGGTACCAACATTGCAGCAGGGCGAGCCATCGGGATTGTTATGGCGACAGGGGTGCAAACAGAGATTGGGAAAATCAGAGATGAGATGGCCTCCACTGACCCTGAAAGGACCCCGCTACAACAGAAACTAGACCAGTTTGGAGAGCAGTTGTCTAAGGCAAGGCCCTGTTTGTTTTGATGTCTGTTTTTGTGTTGAAATTTTGACTTTAATGTAAACTTTTGGATTTGTTATTGTTTATGACAATGCATAATATTATATTTGTATAGAATGGGTATATGTCAGAGATTGTTACTTTGTCTTGCTATAACCCTGCAGGTCATCAGTGTGATTTGTGTGGCAGTGTGGGCTATCAATGTCGGACATTTTAATGACCCAGTGCATGGAGGCAGCTGGCTGAGAGGAGCTGTTTACTATTTCAAGATTGCTGTTGCACTGGCTGTAGCTGCCATACCAGAAGGTCAAGCATCTTATCTAATGCGCATTTCCTATCTTTTCACAATTGGAGTTATATTCTTTTTTTGTGCAAAGAGAAATGTAAATTTAAAAGAGCTGGGTAAGGGAACAAATCGCCAACCTTGTCCACTCATTCTACATAACCTCAGATATATATTTGAGCAAAGTACATGAAATCCAACTGCTCTAGTGGAGAAGCTCCACTTCTTCATCACCATCCTCTGCCTGGTGTTTCCTCCCAGGGCTCCCAGCAGTCATCACCACCTGCCTGGCACTGGGCACCAGGAGGATGGCCAGGAAGAATGCAATTGTCCGCAGTCTGCCCTCAGTGGAGACGTTGGGTTGTACCTCTGTTATCTGCTCTGACAAAACAGGAACACTTACCACCAACCAGATGTCAGTCTGCAGGGTAAGATGATGGCTTGTCACCCTCATTTAGCACTTAACAGTATATAGAGTATGTATGGCATACTTACTGTTTACCTAAATCAGTAACATGTGGGAGAAGCATCCAAAAGCAGTCAACATAGTTTCATTGGCTTGAACATAGATCACTAGTCTAAATTAACAACTAATGGCTCGTCATACTAACCTTAAAGTTCCCCTTTACTCAAAAATGTGTTTTTCCGTAAATATCTGGCCTCCGCTATACTGAGTGTTGTATTTTCGCTACCATGCTATTTTTTCTGAGGAGGTGAATGTCCATTTGTTCCTCTAAAATGTGAGATTCAAACACACACAACCCAGTTCACACAAACTAGTGCTTGACGCCAACAATTCCTACAGTCATTGCTTGTGGATTTCAGAGCAGCTACAACTTTTTAGTGAGTCCAAACAGGAAAGAATGTTTTATCTGCTGACAGCAAACTGTTGTAGACAGTCTTTGGATATAAACCATACCCTGAATCTTTCCACAGTTTATTTACTTTTTAACATGAGTTCACATGAGACATGTACCATTGTACCATGAGTATTATTTAGCTCCCTGGTAATATCTTAACTGAGTGCTAACAGTTACTGCTAGTAACCCAGTCTCTCTGTTCTCTGTTTCTAGATCACATATTATAAATTATAAATAAAGAGATACTAACAAACTATCATGCTCTTTGCCAGACTTTAAAACATCTTTACATGTTGCTTAAAAATTATGTTAACAGTTAGCAGTAACATTATTAACTTTTTAATAATTCAATGGACTTAAGGTCAAGTCCAGGTGAAATGCTATGGATACTAGACTGTCTGTAGGTCACTGAGGCTCTTCATCAGAGTCTGGGTCTGAATGAGGCTCAAACAGATAAGTACATGGCCGAATTTCTCCAATATTCCCTTGTACCATTGTGTCCTGATACACCAATGTCACTGGTCTAGAAGATGTTTTCCACAGATCTGGGGCCCTCCCCAGCTGTAGAAGATCCTCTGTGGAGGCTCACACAGTTGGGCAGCATAGTCTTTAAGCAGCCTAGGACATACACCATCTGGGCCAGCTGCCTTGCCACGGCGCAGTGTTTAACTGCAGCCTCAGCCCTGTTACTAAGACAGATGGTGGAGCATGCCCAGGTGAGGGTACATTGAGGAAGAATGAGAGGGTATGGCTGGGACATTTACAGCAGCCAACAGTACCCTGATTGCTGTGAGTTAACAGGATGTAATTCTCAGAGCAACTGTTAGACCTTACGCTGGTGCAGTGGGCCCTGGGTTCATCTTGGTGCAGAACAATGCCCAGCCTCATGAGGCCAGACTGTGTAGTTCATTTCTGGATGACGAAAGCATTGATGCCATTGACTGGTCCTCACATTCATGACATAAATTCAGTTGAGCACAATTGGCGACTGTGGCTCAGGAGGTAGAGCAGGTGGCTGTTCCACTGGTGTATGAATTGTGTGAGTGAGTGGGTGAATGAACAAATAGTGTAAAAAGTGCTTTGAGTTCACTTGAGTGTAGAAAAGCGCTATACAAGTATAAGACCACATATGGGACATCATGTCTCGGTGCATCCAACCCCATCAGGTACCACCACAGACTGTCCAGGAGCCTTGATCCAGGTCTTGGAGATCCCGCAGGACACTTTTCTCTGACTCATTGATCCATGATCAAAACATCTAGCATTAATCATTTGGTCTTGGATCTTTTAAGCCACGTACTAAGATCATGCCCCAGTAGTAAAATCTGAAAGTTAATTCTCTGTTGTACTTGGAGACAATGAAGAGAACTCGACTAATATGTTTATATTTGCATCTTTGGGCAAGAACTCTGGCTCCTGTATTTTGAAAGAGCTGCAACCTTAAGACTATTTTGTTAGTCCAGCAAAAAGTGCTTTAGAGTAATCCAGTTTACTGGAGATGAGGGCCTGCAACATCTGTTATATTTTCACTGAGATGGAAGAAGTTTTGAAACATCCAGCTCTTGATATCATCGATACAGTTACAGTTCTTCTAAATAACTTATAGGGATTAAATAATCAGAGGACATGTAGCTGTGTGTCATCAATCATATAAATGATGGCCCAAAAATTCTCCTCTGTAGGACCCCTGAAAAGATTTTCATTTCAACAGATTTAAAACAGCCATCAGAAACATAAATGCTTCTGTCCTTTGCAGTATCTGTCCTACATTGGTGGTAGGAAGTAGCCACAAATGAACCTTACTTTGATCTACTAATCTTATTCATCTAATCAACTACCACAATGTATGTGTGTGTATTTAGATGTTTGTAGTGGACAGTGTGTCGAAGGAGAGCTGCAACCTGAGCGAGTTCACAGTGACTGGATCTACTTACGCCCCTGAAGGGGAAGTGTGAGTGCCTTTAACCTTTAACCCTTAAATCATGAGAGTCGATAGAATATGGATGGATCTGGACTATGAAAACCAGCAATTATAACCTTCCAATTTATCCCTCCATCCCCTCCTACATTTTTGTTACAACCTGCATGCATTCCTCCACTTTTCCTTGTCTATTCCTTCTTGCTGTAAGGTTGTAACAACTAATTGATAAAATGAATTATTAAAATAGTTGGCAACAAATGTAAATTAGTTAGGTCTAGTGATGTAACTGTTTGTGACAGCACACAGTGACACAGTGAAACGTAAACACACAACACTACCCAGACCTTTTACAAGGAAGCTCACAGGAAAAAGTGTGCAGGCAATATCTGGTCCATGTTCCTCGGACAGTTGCGTTTTTACTTGCAGCTCACCAGAATAATATCTAGCAATGTTCAAGTGCATGTCTGATAGCATGTCACTTCATTAACGTTAACATGATACTCACTTTTAATGTTCATATTCTGACAGTAAAAAGTTGAAAACAGACTATATTCTTCTGTAAAGGTCTGATAAAATTAGTTGTTTGTTGCAGCCCCAGTGTGATGTGATTTATCCTTCACCCTTATTCTTTCCTTCTCTTGCTCCAGTTACAAGGATGGCTCTGTGGTTAAGTGCAGTCGGTATGAAGGCCTGGTGGAGATGGCTTCCATTTGTGCACTGTGTAATGACTCATCACTGGACTACAATGAGGTAAGAAATGCAAACAGTAAGATCTCAGACCATCATAGATTACTGTATATGGTTCTGGGACACCGAACTAACTTGTGTGTATGTGTGTTCCAGGCAAAGGGTGTGTATGAGAAGGTCGGGGAGGCAACAGAGACTGCCCTCTGTTGTCTGGTGGAAAAAATGAATGTGTTTGACACTGACCTGAGAGGACTGAGCCCTGCTGAGAGAGCTACAGCATGTTGCTCTGTAAGTGTGTGTGTGTATTCATGTGAGAGAGAGAGAGGGAGAGAGGAGAAGAAATGACGAACAAAAAAAGAGGCCTACATTTTTAAAAAGTGCTGATGCATATGACTCATTTATCATTCCCATAAACATGGGCATCTATTATGAGGGACTTGTTGAAACCTTTTTAGTCTTCTTTTTGCAATTACAATCTTACTTACTTGTGATCACATTAAACCTGTAACTTCTTAAAAGAAGTTTAATCAAGCCTACTGACTTATTTAAGAGATCTGAGAACAAGAAACATAAGTAATCATAAAACATATTAAGCTGATAACATGAAAGTAGTATATACAATCAATTATATATTCATAGACAACACAAGATTGACATAACATTCACAAAAAAAACCCCAAGGAAGTGAGGAAATATAAACGTTTATTCCTTGTCCATTACTTCACTTGTTTTGCTGCATGTTTACACAAAGAAATTGTCTTCCTTGCCAATTACCATTTTCTGCCTTCTTCTATGTTTTCTGTAAAACCGCACCGTAGCCAGAATGTTAATGTTTGCATAAGTGTAACATAGCTGCAGCTATGCAGCCAACTCTGCAGACACATATTTGACATACATACAATAATGGAGAAGTGTAAATTCAACTAGATGCTACATGCTGCACTTGCTATTCTTTGTGGTATAGAAAAGCAGTTACACTGTAAGTATAGTGTCTGCAGCCCCTCCTCAGACTGAATGTGATCACTGCTGGAATCAGCAGATAGCCCACACACAATATTTTTCAGAACATTGATTTCCTCTATAGAACCATATGTTAATGAAAAGATGTCATTTAACATACTTAGCTTTCTTGGGTTCTGTCAATTTTTGACATAGATCAGAACTCTGCCTCTCTTCCTTCGTCTATCTCATATGAATAAATTATAGATCTATACATCTGTATTAATAACAATGTTTGGGATCTTAGAAGAAAGCTTAAGATAAAATTTTAGTAAGAATAAATACATCTGAAGACTAGTTTTTCAATCTGCTTGGTTCCTACTACTGCATACATTCCCAGTTTGGTCCTCTCTATTTTTATTTCTGATTTTTTTTCTCACAATAAAGCTCAATAACTTAGTAAAGATAAACTGTGCTCACTCATATCTGTCTTTTTTTTGGCTACTTATATAGGTAATTAAGCAGCTGATGAGAAAGGAGCTGACGCTGGAGTTCTCCAGAGACAGAAAGTCCATGTCTGTCTTCTGTTCATCCAACAAACTAACCAGGTCTGCCTCTGGATCCAAGATGTTTGTCAAGGTTAGTTAAAGAGTGCTCATGGTAAGCCAGTGGGTTCTCTAGTGGTTTTCAAGAGACTAATCTTTTCCCCCCATCTCTACTTAGGGAGCTCCAGAGAGCGTGCTGGAGCGCTGTAGTTATATCCGGGTCAGTGGTTCAGCTTGTGTGCCTTTGAGCCCAGCATTTCGAGAGCAACTCCTGTCCACTGTACGGGAGTGGGGGTCAGGCCGAGATACACTCCGTTGCCTCGCCATGGCAACAAGGGATACACCCCCTGACATTCATAGCCTTAACCTGGAGAACTCAGCTGCCTTTGCTGACTATGAGGTGATCATGATTATGGTGATGAAATGTTTTTCAGTTATCCTCAAAGTCTGTTCCAGCTCTCATATAAATGTATTTACTAACACTATCCCACATAGTTTTTCCTAGATGTGTGAAATGATGATGGTCAGATGCTGAATGGGATTTGGCAAGAGGAATGCACTTTTAATGATCCATGTTGAAGTAGAAAAGCTAAACTACTTTGTCTCAACCTTCTTCCCAGTCGGACCTTACCTTTGTTGGTTGTGTGGGCATGTTGGACCCCCCCAGGAAAGAAGTTCTTGGCGCAGTTCGAATGTGTCGGCAGGCTGGCATACGAGTCATCATGATCACAGGTACAGCTGACAAATGCACACACAGCAACATGCACATCTAATAGTGTTTCATATGGATCAAGAGGTTTGGCATGGGGGCAGTGTGTTGGGAGGAGGAGGGGGTTCTCTGGTCATTGTTTCCTCTTTACCATTGGAGTCAAATAAATAAATATACTATGAATTAATAAAGGCTTCTTTTTTTTTTAGTGACAGTTATCTATGTTTTTTAAACTGCTACCCCATCTACCAGATGAAGAAAATATTTATCTGATATATTTTTACAGCAGTTTATTTTAGTTGATGTTTTTATCCCGAACATAACGAAAGGGTAGTGAATTTGCCCACAGTGTATCATTGACCTATGGAAAATTTCTAAATCATATTTCCAAAATGTATGTCAAATTAAGGTTTGTCACCAAAAATCATTTCATTTAGTGAAATACAGTGAAACTTATGGCCAAATTAAGAGTGAAAAATGACCCTTGGTGGATGAAAACATCCCGAACAGTACATGAAATTTAAAGGAACTATTGGGCACTGTAGGACCTTCAATTTATTTTATTGTAAATAGCCATATTGCCAATGTAACTATCCCTTCATGTTTTAAACACAGAACTGGCCTTCCTCTTAAAAAACCTCATCACAATACAAACCTAAAACATTACCATGCTGTCTTTAAGCTCACTTTACAAAGTTTTGGAGAAAGTGCACAGCTTCTGTCCTGTTTAGAAAATAGCAGCATTATTTAAAAAATCCAATCTGGTGTCAGGCCTTGACATCGAATTTGCTCTTCCTACAGTTTCAAATGGCCTACTGTTTTCCTTCCTTCTGATAATTGTGCCATTTTAATACTTTTAGACCTTGGCATGGTTTTTGATATGGTTGACCACTGTATTTCATAAGTCCCAGTTTTTCTGTTTTTTGGGGGTTTTTTTAGACATGTACCTTTTATATGCTAAATGTACAAATAAGCAAAAGGTTTGACCTCCCTACCAATGATAGGTAGTAGACAGTAATGAGGCAAACAAATTAAACATTACCAAAAAAATGACTTATTGTTTTGTCAATTAAATCAGTCATCAACAGCCATTAAGATGGATATCATCTAGTAAAAATGAATACATTTTCACTCTGACCTGTCCTGTAGGTAAGGTCATAATTAGTTTAACTAGCTTTAGTTCTCTAGCTAGCACTAGCTAGTAATAGATGAATTTAAATGATTTTATTTTATATATTAAAATATATTATATTTTTAAATGTAGCTGTAACAACATATCGTTGTAGCGATTCGTGACGCTTTTTCACCACAGTATGTTTGTGGTGCCTTGGCGGTGGCTTTGCGGAATGCAGTGGTTTTAACGTTTCACTAGCCTAAAAAAAATATCCAACATACAGTCCCTCATTCTGCCACCAGGTGTCGCAAAACCTATTAGCCTGTTTGTGGACATGCAAAGATACAGGTCCTGTGCCAGATAAATAATTATAATATGCTACACTGGATTTAGTGTCTAGTAAAGGTTCTGTTAAACATGGAGTACAACACCATAAGTTACTAAAAAACACCATGTACATTATTAAACAGAACAAACAGTCATGTAGTCTAACATGTGGTTGCAGGGCACATTGTGCATGTGTCACATTTATAACAAGGCATAGCACCCAAATACAAATGAAGCACGGCAGTTAAGTGAGTTTATTAAATAACAAAGTAACGACACATGCAGTCCAAAATCCAAATAATCTAAAACACGGAACATCAAGCAGATGAAAGAACATGTACAACATCATACTGAACACAATAAACCAGTAAACGAAAACACTGACAGCAAAAGTACTCTATAAATACAAAAATAGACTAACTAGACAGGTGAAAGTTATCTATACAGAGACAAAAGCAAAACTAGAAACACTGAAGAAACAACAGGAAGTAGGATGCACCTCAAAATAAAAGTCCCTGAAGGTCATGGTAATGGACACCAACGTAATGTTGTGACTTCATTAATTATTATTAAAAATCTCTAACACTAAGAGAAGAACATCCAGGATCTATTGAATCATTAAATCCTGAAGTTTTTAATGTCCATCTCTTGGTCAGGAGGGAACTCCCCACAGCACCACTGGTAATGTTATTAAGCAGCAATCATTATGTGTAAACTATTACAAAAGCCTACGACAAGTTTCAATTTATATCATCAGCAGTGCAAAATGCGCCACATGTTTTTTTTTAAATGGGCTATTCATTAGGAATGTTGCACTTATTGGTGCAAAATTCTTACACCTTAACATCACATTAACACTGTAGGTGTTTTGCATCTAAAAAGACATTTTACACTAGTGATACCAATAATGGATTATTCATCTTGTTGGATGTCTGGTTGGAGCCACTCCCAGTTGGGATTCACACCTATGGACAATTTATAGCGTCACCAATTAACCTAACCTAACCTAACCAACCTGCATGTGTTTGGACTGTGGGAGGAACATAAGTACCCTGAGAAAACCCACACAGACCCAGGGAGAAAATGCAAATACCACACAGAAAGGCTCCAGGATCAAAGGGGATTTTGACCCAGAATCTTATTACTCTGAGGCAACATTGCTAACCACCGCACCAACATGCTGTCCAAACATTAATCCAACAACTCATCACTCACCATTTTTCTCCCCAGGTGACAACAAAGGGACAGCCTTGTCTATCTGTCGAAGGGTGGGCATCATCACAGAGCAGGAAGAGGAGCAGGAGGGCTCAGGGATCATTGGGAGCCTGACAGGGCGAGAGTTTGATGAATTGTTCCCCCACCTGCAGCGTCAGGCCTGCCAGACAGCACGGTGTTTCGCCCGGGTGGAACCAGCACACAAGAGTCGTATAGTGGAGTACCTGCAGAGCCTGAATGACATCACTGCCATGGTGAGTCCATGGCCTGTTTCAAGCTGCATCTTGGTGTGTTAATGACCAGTTGCTTAAATTATCCTCCTACTCCATTGTAGTGGACTTAAAGCAGCAGAATATGTTCACATTCCTGATTGAAGCAGGAGGCAGGAGTGATATCCCTCTGACAATTTATGACTATGAAACTCCCACTAAGGTAAACAACAGGAGATGGTACAGGCTCTCCAACAAGTACTGCACTGTCATTTGATCAAGAGCAGATCACTGGCTCTTCACAAGGAAAAACCCTTTTTTGGTGATTTATATCCTGCTGTAAATACTTTGAATCTACTCCCTTTTCAGGCAAGACCTAAAACCTATACAATGACTTATAAACTGGCCTTATATATTTTCTCCATATCCTCTCCTTATATTCCTGCTTTGATTGCTAAATATTTTAACATGTGACCAGACATCTACAGAGCATCATTGTCAGACTATGGTGTGATATAGAAGTGATGCTATTGTTTATTCAATTCAATTAAACTCAATTTTATTTGTATAGCGCCAATGCTTCTTCACCTCGCTGCGACCTGTCAATGACCTTTATGCAAACTCAATTCAATTCAATTCAGTTTTATTTGTATAGCACCAAATCACAATACAATAATCTCAAGGCACTTTATAAAAAACAAAAAAACCCAACAAATCCCTTATGACCAAGCACTTGGTGACAGTGGAGTGGAAAAACTAACAGAAGAAAAAAACCTCCAGCAGAACCGGGCTCAGTTTGGGTGGCCATCTGGCTCGACCGGTTGGGGTGAGTTGATAGAGGAGAGAGAAGAACAGCAACAATAAACAGCCAGTAACTGCACATCGGCAATATGCAGCTCCAGGACCAGGGACACCTGCAGAAGATACAGAGAGAGAGGACAGAGAGAGAGAGAGTACAAACTAGGGGAGAAGGAGAGCATAAAGTTAGTGACATTCAATGGTGGAATATACATGTGAGGAGGGAGTAGAGGAGGAGAGGTGGAGAGGAGGAGAAGGGAAGGGAGGGGAGTATTAGTGTAGGGGAGCTCAGTGCATGGATGGTCCTCCGGCAGTCTAGGCCTATAGCAGCATAAGGGATGATTCAGGGTTACCTGAAGCCAGCCCTAACTATACACTTTGTCAAAGAGGAAGGTTTTAAGTCTAGCCTTAAAAGTACAGAGAGTGTCTGCCTCCTGAACCCAGACTGGGAGCTGGTTCCACAGGAGAGGAGCTTGATAGCTAAAGGTTCTGCCTCCCACTCTACTTTTGGAAACTCTGGGAACCACAAGTAGACCTGCACTCTGAGAGCGAAGTGCTCTATTGGGATAATATGGTACTATGAGGTCTTTAAGGTATGAAGGAGCTTGATCATGAAGGCATTTGTATGTGAGAAGAATTTTAAAATTTTAAATTCTATTCTGGATTTTACAGGGAGCCTATGAAGAGAAGCTAATATAAGAGAAAAATGATCTCTCTTGCTAGTTCCTGTCAGAACGCTGGCTGCAGCATTCTGGATTAACTGGAGGCTTTTTACAGAGATACTGCGACATCCAGATAGTAACGAATTACAGTAATCTAGCCTTGAGGTAACAAATGCATGGACTAGCCATGCTATTAGCTAGCTAAGCTAACTGGTAGGCTAAGGAGCGCTAAGTCTGGAAATAGCAATAAATACCAGTCAAAATAAAAAGGTACTTGACTAGTACTGGAATGTGTAGCGTTAATGAATTGTTTAGAGAGTTTAGTTAGTTTGTAGGTGTGTTTCACTAAAGCTAGTCTGTTGCTAATCTGTAGACGAACTGTACAGCACAACACACTTGCAATAGGACGTGGATTCACTTACCCAGAAACAGTCTCCACCTGTAATCTCATGTTCTTTCGCAACCTTGTTGTGAAGAAGGCACTATATTTATCTGTTATTCCTGCTTGTAGTTAATCTCTATATAACTATGACGTTTTGATTTTCATTTATGTTGTTGAACTATTGACTGGTTAGTTAGTAAGTTTGTCATATGTTTGAACTTTGCTGGGTGGAAAAAGAAATTATTGTTCCCATCTTAGAAAAACATTCTTAAAACTTACAACACAATAAGTTACTCTCTTGATTCACACATGACCAGCAAGGATACAGCACTTCCTGGACCAATGACATCGTGCCAAGCACAGTCATGTGACGAACCAGATGGATTCCCCCGCTCAGCATGGCAAGGCACAAAAAGACAGTACATAGACAGACAGACCATGAAGAGAACTCTCTGAGGAGAACTCTGAAAGAATGGAACTCTGGAACTGAACACCCGAAGAAAATGAACTGAACTGAAAAGAAGAAGAGAACAGAATGGGTGGAGAGAATTCCAGAACAGAGTTCTGAACAGAAATAGATAAGAGTTCCAGACAGATTCAAATAAAGTTAAGAGATTTCCAGACTCTCTCTCCCTGAGGAGAAGATGAGGTAGAGACTGCTTTTACTGCCCAGCAGAGGGCAGAACCCACCGGTAGACTGCAGTCGGACCTGCTCACATTGGAACAGACCGAGCCTCAGTAAACCCGTGGACAAGCAAGTAACCTGTGGCTGTTCTGGTTGTCTCACACTAATCTCAGTTGGTCTCCATAATTACTAGAGCTTCCTCCTAAACTCTGTTTAGACCTCAGACTCAAACACAGAACATAAATTAATTTCAAGATTTCTTTTCCACCACTGCAGACAACCTGTTAGACTGTTAATACTGTTATTCGTTAATTCAGCTAATTCCTCAAATCAGTTCTCCCTCCATTTCTCCCTATGTAAATAGCATGTAGAGTATATATTGTAAATAGCTGAATAAATCTTAAAAAGACAACTCACTGTTATTTCACACAGTAAATACGTCACTGAATCCTGAGAACTCTCCCGCAGATTGTAGACTGATATCCTGCATTACTCATTAATTAATTGGTAGATCTACCGATAAATGATCTGGTGCCCCAAATTATTATGATGGTTTATGATATTCATAATTCACAAACCAGACATAATAAACCTTCATGTTCAATACATGTATATATTTAAATTCGCTACACCATCCTCTCTCTTATGTGTTCAGACAGGTGATGGGGTAAATGACGCACCAGCGCTGAAGAAGGCAGAGATCGGCATTGCTATGGGCAGTGGCACGGCTGTGGCTAAATCAGCCTCTGAGATGATCCTGGCTGATGACAACTTCTCCACTATTGTAGCTGCTGTGGAGGAGGGGAGAGCCATTTACAACAACATGAAACAGTTCATCAGATATTTGATATCATCCAACATAGGAGAGGTGGTCTGGTTAGTAGGGAAAACCATTGCGCTGATACAAGTGGGAATCCAGAAGGCTTGGAGATAATCAAGTTTTGTAGCAACTTAAGATAACAATTGTTTAATATTTAATAATAATTTATTTCATAATTGTTTAATAGATTAATAGAGGCATTTATTTTTAGATCATTTGGACCTCTCACTGTTTCTGTTTTTTCCCTGCTTTCTTCAGTATTTTTCTGACAGCTGCACTAGGCATGCCTGAAGCACTGATCCCAGTGCAACTTCTTTGGGTCAACCTGGTCACTGATGGGTTCCCAGCAACAGCTCTGGGTTTCAACCCTCCAGACCTAGACATCATGTCCCGCCCTCCTCGCTCCCCCAAAGAGCCTCTGATCTCCAGCTGGTTGTTCTGTCGCTACCTCATCATTGGATGTGAGTCATGAGCCTGAGTTATCAGTGATTAATGTCCATCTCTTGGGGGGGGGTTCATACGATGAATTTTATCGTAAGAAAGACTAGACTAGACTAAGACACATTATAATCTATAACTCAGAACAGACAGGGCGAAAGCAGGTTGACCTGTGATCCACAGAGCTAAACTATAGTTAACAGTGGAAAGTTATACAGCTTTATGAGCAGTGACACCCGCAGCAATAATACTGTAGGCACCTTATGTACATTTTTCTATGATTTTCTCAAGTTTTAGTGCACTGTCTCTGGTGATCATGGCATGATCAATCTGTAGTATATATCCATCCATCCATCCATTCTCTATACCCGCTCATTCCTAACCAAGATCACGGGGATCTGCTGAAGCCTATCCCAGTTCTCTTTGGGTGAAAGGCAGGGGTACACCCTGGACAAGTCACCAGTTAATCGCAGGGCCTGAAATTACACACCCTCAGAGTGGATCATATCCTCTCTACTCCCTAATGTGCGCCCTGCACAGCTCGGTCTGTTTAACACAGGCCCTCTGATTGCACCTGTTGTCAGTATTGTCTGAAACATCATGGGGACATATACAAGGTATTTGCTTATGAGCTGCATTCATGTATTATCTCTCCACTGTTGCCAAGTGCTTGCTCATAAGAGATTTGTTGGGTTTTTTGTAAAGTGCCTTGAGATGACTGAATTGTGGTTTGGCACTATACAAATAAAACTGAATTGAACTGAATTACTTTATATGCTCTGTGCACTTCCGCCATTTGCCAGTGTGTGTGATTGTTTCTGTTCTGTGGTCTGTAAAAATAATTACGGAAAATAACAGAGAATAAAACCCCAGCCTTACAGCCACAGCAGGAATCTAACTTGTGTTGTCGATATGACAGTGCTATGCTTTACACTTTCACCAACCTCTTCTACAGTGAGCTGTACGCTGCTGTTTCTTAGGACTGACACATGGTGACTGAAAATGTATACTACAAAATAGTAATTTGGGAGAGTTGATTAAAAAATTGACAGTTTTAAAATAGTGCAGTACAGTTAATCCTCCAGTCTCCGCTCTCTGTGGTGAGCTCTACTGTGTTTTAATGAAGCCCAGTTGACAATATTTTTGCTGATAAAATGAAAGACAACATATGGTTGTGACAGCAGCTGTGTGATATATGAGATTTAAAATGAATGTTCACAAAGATGTTTTCATTCTAGTAAACTGTACATGGTGTTTACTATTTTAGTAACGTATGGTGTTGTGCTTCATGTTTAATAGATCTTTGAACAGATACATTAAACCTGGTCTAACAGGTTATAGTTATTTATCTGCTGCAGTAGAATCTGTAGATTTGTACATCAACAAACAGGGTAATAGGTTTTTTGACACCTGGTGGCAGAAAGAGGGACTACACTTATTATATTTTATTTTATTTTTTGCCTGGTACAGGACTAAAACCACTGTATTCTTGACACAAAGCCATGGCCAGGGCACCGCAAACAAACAGTGGTAAAACAGTGTGACAGTTTGAATTGTTACATATGTACTCTCACAGGCATTTGCCATGACAGTCACGCAATTCTCCAGTTCCCACTCTCTCATGTCATACCTCAGATTTCTAACGCTGAGATCCCAACATGAATATGCATTTCATACGTAGCTTAGCGCACGCTACTGCTATAGAAAGCAAATGAAGTGCTGCTATGTACGGTAACATAGTAATTATGCACGAGTTCAAATACTGTTTATGCTCTTGGGTAAAGATAACCGAAAACCTTACATAGTTGCTAGGTTACCATACATGCACAGAACTGTAGTCAGTTTAAAGTTTGCTATCCGTAGTATCTAGCTAGTTGTCCTCACAACGCTCTGCACTATGTGCTATGTGGAGGAGACATTTGAGGAGTCAGTGGAATGACTGTCAAGAAGCAAGGAGCATTAGGTGGAGCAGGTATCTAAAGGTGTCACTTTAAAAGTGAATGGACATCCAAATGGCCCTTCATTACAGTAGGCACCACCAGCTCCTACTATTGGTGCACTGTTCTAGGCAGGAAAGCTCGTGTGACCATCAAGGTGTGACTGACGTGACCAGACAGTAATAGCAAAGGACATCAGGCCAAAGTACAGGCACACCAATCAACAAGCAGCGTGGCACAGTTTTATACCACAGCCACACAGTTGATGGCACAGGAATACAAGAAGCAAAGGTACATTATATTATATGATGTATTGTGTGAATTTTTTCTTAATTGCAGTCTAATCTTAAATATGTAAGCTACGTTGCTAGATATTGATGTCTTCGTTTTGTAATCAGAACTCCAAATTTATACTCAGTATGTTATTTATATTACCAAAGACGCCCAATTTGTAGTAGCTGAATAGCACTTCACATTTATTTTTAAGGATTACTATTGCAACAACACATCATCAGTAGGGTAAAACTAACCTGTCTCACGACACTCTAATCCATCGTAGGCATTAAAGATGTAAAGTATATTCCATGCATCATTTTCATTCATTAATTATGTCTGTCACAGAGCAGAAAGTTTAACACTTTCAACGAGCTTCACTGGCTTTTTTGGTCAGGGCTGTTGATTATGCCTGTGTAAAGCTACCCCTCATAGAGCCCCACATCAGATTTGTTGATGTCCAGCAGAGGATTGAGTGTAGTGTAGACGATTCCCTGTACTTTGTGGACAGCTTAGGGTTTCACATTGTGAATTAAATTGCCAAGTTTATTGACCATATCTAAAAACTAATCTTGCTGTTTTGCCTACCTGATACATGTACACATCATGTACATGATCAGGTCTGCATCCAGGCCAAGCTTGCTGATTGGCTAATTGCTTCCTGAAGTCCTGGTCCTGCATGAGGCAGAGAGTATAAAAGACAGAGGAAGGGGCGAGGATGCAGAGGGATTTTTGAGTTTATGCAGCTGAAAGCCTTTTTGTCTATCTATTGTGTCTGTATGCTGATTAACAGTCTTGTTGTCTGAATTGGAGATGTGGAAGGTTGGGCTGAGGTAAGGACACTTGCATACACCTAGGAAGTCTTTGGCTGTTTTGAGGCGTTGGGCAAGTGGGCTGTTGCCTTATAATATGTATGTTTTGGAATGGTCATTTTTTAGGGAAGACATAGGATTTTGTTTTAGATTCTAAGATTATTTTCATTAGTGACTTAGTACAGAAGAGCAGTGAGGGGTGTTTAGTTTTGTTTCTTTGTTTGATTTGAGGCTCAGCCAACTGGTCCTGCCTCCTCCTCCCTTTTTCTTACTCGCCCTCTCCACTACAGATAAACCTTTGTTTGTGTGTTACTTCCTTGGCTGTTGTCATCTCTTGGATGTCACTTGTCACTTATGAGGTCCTTCTCCTCCATTCTTCAACATTAGTTGAAGAGGAGTTGGATTAGCAAGAACGCATAACAATGGGGGACCAGGCTCTGGACTTCACGCGGAAGTCACTGTCCCCACAATGTGACAGTGTAAGCAGGTGTCAGTTCTGATGTTAAATACATTTATAGAAATAAATATTTGCCTGAATTTGTCTGTTTTTTTTTTGTTTGTTTTGTTTTTTTTTTAGATTTGCTCATTGATTTCATATCTATTTGTGCTGGTCAGGTCTATGTAAAATGTGTTTTTTAGGTGAAAAAATAACTGTGTGGGCAGGGTCACTGGTGCCATAACTCTGACCCCAAATCTCATAATCTCACTCTGAACCTTTGGTCAAACTTGGCAGCCCTGGTACTTACTAGACAGGATGTATAAATTGTTACTTACCGTCCTTGTTTGCAGGTTATGTGGGAGCAGCTACTGTTGGAGCTGCTGCCTGGTGGTTTATGGCAGCCCATGATGGACCTAAACTTTCCTTCTATCAACTGGTAAACACACATCTTACCAACACTACACCACTGTCATGTTAATAGTACTAATGTGGCATTATATCATATACTTCAGTGGACACACTGACCACACAGTGGACTTTTTGTGACCATAAACATGGTAATACATGCATAATTAGATGTAATTAGCAAGTTCCAAATTAAATAAGTAATTATAATTATATATATTAATTATTAATTAAATGTCATTAATTACAATTTGAAATAAATACATAATTAATAGATAATGTATTCAATGTGTCATTCATTAATTAAAATACAGATTCATTTTATCTAAAAAATGTATATAATTATTTCACTATTTCATAGTGTTGTGCTGCAGTGCTTCATGAATTTATTTTATCTGTAAGCCTTATCCATCAAAGTCAGTGGGCGGGGCTATTGCCGATCTAGTCAAATCCATTGCTTGGGTCTCAAGTTCCTCTGCGACCCAATCCCTGGATGCTGAAACTGGCTCTAGGGACATGGAATGTCACCTCACTGGGGGGGAAGGAGCCTGAGCTTGTGCGGGAGGTCGAGCGGTACCGACTAGAGATAGTTGGGCTCACCTCCACGCACAGCCTGGGCTCTGGAACCCAGCTCCTTCAGAGGGGCTGGACTCTCTTCTACTCTGGAGTTGCTCGTGGTGGGAGGCGGCGAGCTGGTGTGGGAGTTTGGTGTTGGAGTTTTCCCCCCAGAGTGAAAGGGTGGTTTCCCTGCGCCTTCAGGTCGTGGATAGGTCTCTCACTGTTGTTTCGGCCTATGGGCCGAACAACAGTGCAGAGTACCCGGCCTTTTTGGAGTCTCTCGGTGGGGTGCTGAAGGGTGCTCCTACCAGGGACTCCATAATTCTGTTGGGGGACTTCAACGCTCAAGTAGGCAGTGACAGTGAAACCGGGAGGGGCGTGATTGGGAGGAACGGCCTCCCCGATACGAACCCGAGTGGTGTTCTGTTGCTGGACTTCTGTGCTAGTCACAGTTTGTCCATAACGAACACCATGTTCAAGCATAAGGGTGTCCATCAGTGCACATGGCACCAGGACACCCTAGGCCGAAGGTCAATGATCGACTTTGTAGTCGTGTCGTCTGACCTTCGGCCATATGTTGGATGAGATCCGCCCCGAGTACCTCAAGTCTCTGGATGTTATTGAGTTGTCATGGCTGACACGCCTGTGCAACATTGCGTGGCGTTCGGGGACAGTGCCCCTGGATTGGCAGACCAGGGTGGTGGTTCCTCTTTTTAAGAAGGGGCAGGGTGCTCGAGGGTGCTCAAGGGTTCATGGGAGTTTGCCCAACCAGTCCACATGTGTTTTGTGGACTTGGAGAAGTCATTCGACCGGGTCCCTCGTGACATCCTGTGGGAGGTGCTCCAGGAGTATGGGGTCCGGGGCCCTTTGCTGAGGGCTATCCGGTCTCTGTACAAACGGAGCAGGAGCTTGGTTCGCATTGCCGGTAGTAAATCAGACCTGTTCCCAGTGCACGTTGGACTCCGGCAGGGCTGCCCTTTGTCACCGGTTCTGTTCATTACTTTTATGGACAGAATTTCTAGGCGCAGCCAGGGGCTGGAGGGAGTCCAGTTCGGGGACCACAGGATTTCTTTTTGCAGATGATGTTGTCCTGTTGGCTCCATCGAGCCAGGATCTCCAGCGTGTGCTGGGGCGGTTTGCAACCGAGTGTGAAGCGGCTGGGATGAGAATCAGCACCTCCAAGTCCGAGGCCATGGTACTCAACCGGAAAAGGGTGCCTTACCATCTCCAGGCCAGGGGAGAGATCCTGCTTCAGGTGGAGGAGTTTAAGTATCTCGGGCTCTTGTTCACAAGTGAGGGAAGGACAGAACGTGAGATTGACAGATGGATCGGGGCATCGGCAGCAGTAATGCGGTTGGTGTACCAGTCCGTTGTGGTGAAGAAGGAGCTGAGCCGGAAGGCGAAGCTCTCGATTTACCGGTCAATCTATGTTCCTACTCTGACTTATGGTCATGAGCTCTGGGTCATGACCGAAAGAACAAGATCGCGGATACAGGCGGCTGAAATGAGCTTCCTCCGCAGGGTGGCCGGGCGCACCCTTAGAGATGGGGTGAGGAGCTCGGTCACCTGAGATGAGCTGAGAGTAGAGCCGCTGCTCCTCCACATCGAGAGGAGTCAGTTGAGGTGGCTCGGGCATCTGTTTCGGATGCCTCCTGGGCGCCTCCCTGGGGAGGTGTTCCGGGCATGTCCCACCGGAAGGAGACCCCAGGGAAGACCCAGGACGCGCTGGAGGGACTACGTCTCCCGGCTGGCCTGGGAACGCCTCGGTGTCCCCCCCCCCCCGGAAGAGCTGGAGGAAGTGTCCAGGGAGAAGGAAGTATGGGTATCCCTGATTCGGCTACTGCCCCCGCGACCCAGCCCGGGATAAGCGGAAGAAGATGGATGGATGGATGGGTCTCAAGTTGATTCTTTCAAAACATGGTGACTATGTTAGTGGGGGACTCTCATGAACTTCATTGGTAAGAGATATTTTAGACCTAGCAGAGAATGTAGAAGCAGGACTTGCTGACCCAGAACATATAGCATCTAAAGCGGAAGAATTTATATAAGTTATTGGAGTTATTTCCACACTGTTGTGCCCTTCAAACTTCTAAGTTTGCAGTCACTCTACAGTCAATTTTATTAATTGAAGACACATTTAATTATTTAATGCTGTATTTATTTATTTCATTTGGCACTTTTGGTCCTCCATATTACGCAAGGGACAAATATCCTTCCATCCATCCATCCATTATCTTTACCCGCTTATTCCTAATTAGGGTCATGGGGGTCTGCTGTAGCCTATCCCAGCTCTCTTTGGGTGAAAGGCAGGATACACCCTGGACAGGTCACCAGTCCATCACAGGGCAGGGACAAATATTAGTTAAATAAAATAATAATAATAACAACAGATTGACAAAGCAGTTTGCCAGAAGGTGTAAAAAGGGAAAATATTGTACTTTTGATCAGGTGGCCAGATAGCAAATGAATTGCTGTGTGTATATAAACTTTAGAGTGTAATAAATGCTGTAGTTATGGTTTGTTCTGTTGTTCCCCAAGGTGTCAAAAATAGGTCTTAATATAGATTTTTTTTTTTAAATTAATCTTAGCATTTGACTGATTATCATAAAGATATATAAAAAATGTGACCAAGGTATATATTCTGTGGATCATAGTACTTTTAAGAAATATCCTTGTTTTTCTTTCTTATTACATGAAATGAGCTACTTTTGAATGATAATTTTGGCCATATCAATGCTTTGGTGAGACTCTAGTTAAGATATGTGCACCTGCAGGATAAACTACACCTAGCAAGAGAACCACAGACTTATAATACTACCAAGTAGTTACTGTGAGTGGTAATGGTAAGTAGAAAGGTGCCAGGAATGTTTTTTACACTTTTGTGTCCTCCACAGTCCCACTACCTCCAGTGCAGTGAAGGCCACATTGAGTTTGCTGGTGTGCAGTGTTCGGTCTTTGAGTCTCCTTATCCTATGACTATGGCTCTGTCTGTCCTGGTTACCATAGAGATGTGCAATGCCTTGAACAGGTAAGAACAAATAAAAATAAAGCATACATGTGCACTAAACTGCATATTCAACACATAAGAAACAATTCCATGTCACTGTGAGATTATTTAAAGGTTTAAAATGCCATAACAGAGTGCATAAGCATAAATAAAAATGTTTGTGTTTCTTTTGCTGTCCAGTCTTTCAGAGAACCAGTCCCTACTGAAAATGCCTCCCTGGTCAAACCCCTGGCTGGTGGGGGCCATCTGTCTGTCTATGGCCTTACACTTCCTCATTCTATATGTAGACCCACTGCCGGTAGGAATGATGAATGCTGCCTGAAACAATCCTTGAAAGTTTCCACAGTTTTGATAGTTAATTGTGAAAGATTTAAATATTTTCATGCCAGAGGATTTGAAGGGTAAAACAGCACTGCACTAATACAGTGGTCACATAGACCACACATTAGAAGTCTTTTTACTAACATTATTTCTATGCAGTGCCTAAATAGTCATCTTTTACTTGTCTTCAGGTGATATTCCAGATTCGTCCACTGTCTTGGCCTCAGTGGGTGGTTGTGTTGAAGATGTCACTTCCTGTCATTTTAATGGACGAGGGCCTCAAGTTCCTGGCCCGCAACTATATTGAATCAGGAAGCCAGATCCAGGTCAGAGCACATGTTTGGTAATGCTTCTGTTAAAATTCAACAAAGGTTGTTTGTATCTCAATGTAATCTGTGTCTGACAGTGTTTTCCCACCGGCATTTAGTCCAGTTGAATCACACTATGGTTCATTTCAGTTCCTTGGTCTGGCAGTGAAACTCAGGAGTGGACTAAAACAAGCGAACCAAGATCACATCCAGTAAAGGGTTTCAAACAAACTGTGGTGTCTGCGCTTGGTACATTTGTGCTAGGAACACAATACAATCTTGGTCCAGACCAACTAGAAGGAGTAGTTTGTCTTCAGGTTAACCAAGTTGTGTTGCATTCTTAATTCCTTTCTTACGCTTATTTGACATTCTGTTGGCATAAATGTTTGATATATAGCTCAGATAATTATTACAGTTATCAGCAAATGTCAATTGTGCCATTTGTCCGTGTTGCAGAACAAATTTCTTCCATAGGAAGTTTCTCATATAAAGAACACAGACCCTTTTCCTGTGTTTATGTTCTTGTTACCACCCCAAACTCATTTCATGTTCTCACATGACCTGTAGTGATGCATTTTTTTTTCACTTGGATTTTTCTCTTTCTGAAAAGACACTGAACCAAAGGGAAAATGCATGGAATTTACAAACTGATCTATTGAGTCAGACTAGTGCAAACACACTTTTTTGAAAATGCCCTAACCCTTCTCTTTGTTCAAATCCATTTCTCTAAAAGACCCTTGAAGAGGAGATGGAAAGTACAAGGGCCAGCACAGGATTGTTTGATACCATGATGACAAAGCTGCGTCAGTCAGTGAAAGGCGTGTCCTGGTCGTTTGTCCTTATCGCTGCACCACTAGTGATCTGGATCTTTAGCCTGGATTCTGACATCACCAACATCTTCTGGGAGTGATATGGGTAAAAGTACAGATGGACTTTTGGGGGGAAAACATTAGAAGACAGGAGATTGAAAGAAAACAAAAAAAGCTAACAGAGTAGTACTGTGGGAAATGCAGAAGACAAGCAACCAGAATGTGTAAGGGAAACTAATACTAAGGGAAACAATATGTAAGTATTTTGCTGAAATCCAAGAATGTAAAGAGTGTGACATTTTCCGCTAACAGACAATCAAAAAAACAAGAGATAAAGTGTGTAATAAAAAGGTGTTATGTGTAGCTAATAGTGATCACATTTCATATGAATCCCATAGCTTACTTAGAATGTATATAGACCTGCTCCCCATGCTGTTGTTTCTTGGGATTCATATAAAATGTTGGTCAGTGTTTGGTCCAACACTTTAGTCCAGAGTGAAATATCTCTGAGGCAATATACCTCTACAACTAACCATAGTACCACCAGCCTTAGCTTTATGTTTCCATTAGCATGTTATGCTAATGTGTGAACTTTTACATTTCTACTAAAAGTTGTGATAAACATTAGCATATTAGCATTAACTTGCATATTATTTGAAAAGACAGCAACTGACATCTGTCTTTCTGCTGTGAGTTCAGTTTAAAACCGATGGTTTAATTTAACTTGTTTTTAGAAACTTGGGTGTGGTTTCTCAAGGTAATTGTAAATCCTGTACTTAGTGTGTGAAGCCCTCAAATTCTTAGTAGCAACTAGCTAGCTTCAAAACCAGTACATGCACTAAGTCAGGCTGTGTTGTTAAGCAGTAGTAAAGACTTGTGTAGGTCAGCAATTAGTAAACACTGATTGAGTTATTCAATCAAATTAGTCAACAGGAAGCCATTGTAGCATCACTATCTTTGACGTAACTTCCGACACTGATACTTTTCTAAGGTCAAACCACAGGTCACTGTCTAAGGTCTGCCAAGTTTTGCTTTGCTGTATTCATATAAGAATATAGAGAAATCTGTATATTGAGAGGGGAATGTATAAGCTAACCTAACAAACACTTTCAGGGGTATTATTTAGTCATTCCCCTCTCCCCTCCCCTGGAGTTGTTAACCTAACGGTGTACTGATGGTAAAATGCTACACATGGCATCTTTTGGGTGAAAGTTTGTGGTTGGAAAAAATAGTGGATTAGTGAGAGAGAGATCGGTTCATCACAGCATTTCAAATCTTAAAAGGCCAGTAATTTAGACCTTAATTTTGGTAGATCTACAGTTCAGTAGCCTTCATCGACTTTTCTCTTGATTATTTATGGTTAGACACAATAGAAGTTCTGAAGGACATGAATTGACTACTATATGTACTGTACATAAACTAAATGAATTGATATGGTTCTTTATTAGGACTTTAAATATACTCTACTTTTATGACTGTCACTACTCAAGTTCCACCCACTACAACAAGGAGGTTTTTCATTGCTTTTGTTCTTGGCTTTGCTTCCTTTCTGCCCACGCCTGTTCACCACAGCAGCTGCCTCTGTGTTAGCAGAAATTTTCTGTTTGACAACCATTGCGTTCCAAGCTCTAATACTGTGATTCATACCAAGGTTGTAGGCCCGGCCATGAGCGAGTGTTTGATGTAAATGTGTTTTTGTCCAAATTTGTTACGTCGACCATTTTGTCCACTGATGTCATTTTGACATCTCACACTGTTTTGTTTTTTTAAATTCTTAATATATTCCTTTCTTAAGACGGTCCTAATAGGAGGTAGTAGTTTTTTGTTTTTGTTAGTTTTTTATGATAAAACAAGGAACCTGTTGCTTTAAAGGCATTCAACTTAGTGATGTACACCTCTTTTATGCTGGCGGTTTTTTTTTTTTTTTAATTGAAACTTTTAGTATCTATTACTCCATAATCAATGCTATATAACCTGCCTCCTTTTTGTTAGATTGCTTTTTTTGCTCTAATTTGTATCTGTCAGTAGCATGAAAATTGAAAAAATGACTAAAGGGACATTTGTTGCAATAAAATAGGAGAAAAACACTTAGATATGCTTAATAGTATTTAAGTTTTATTTTTATTTATTAATATTTTATTTCTCTGCATAGCTGTATTGTAATCTGACAGCATAACCGACAAATCCCTTTTGTATCATATTTAACACTTCTTTATTACTACTATTATTTATTATTAGCTGACCCCCATGTTTTCAGAGTAGGATGAGTTGAAGGGAGGATTTGTCGAGCAACATTAAGGTTCCAGACTGTCACTGTAAAAAAAAAAAAAAAAAAAAAAAAAAAAAAAAGCCTTGACTGACACAGCTTTAATGAAAGTTGCATTTAAAAATTGTTTTTCAAATATCTTTTTCTTTTCTCTATGTCCATATTGTTACCTCTTTGTCCCCCTATCGCTGACCTATATTTACACTAAAGCTGAACTTTGTAAATTAGATGTTGGACTTTTGTGTCTTGTCCGTTCTGCTGGTAAAGGGTTTGCTGTCTTGAGGGAAATACAGTATGTCACGGGATGAAAACATTAAATAAACAAATTAAAGATCAAATGTGTTGTGCATTTTTGACACACTGCAAAAGCTCCACAATAGTTTTCACAACAGCACTGCTGTATGCTGTGTTCAATTAATTTAATTATATAATTTGTTCAATTGTATAATTATTCTTTAAAGCAATTCTTTAAATTTGCATTCACATTGTAGAGGATACAGTATGTTCCTGAAATGCTTATATCTTATGTTTTTTACAGTCTAGGTTAGCTAAAGTTACCACTTACAGCACTATTTACTGTCAGTGAACTGAGTGCTCCTGACACCAGTCTCTTGACTGCAGCTGTTTAATCATGGTGATGTCAGTGTATTTTAGAACAAGCCACTTCCCGTAAACTCCATCTCTCATAGGGTGGAATTGAACAGTGAGTGAAGAGATGCATTTATAGTAAACAGACACACTGACCACAAGACGGAGCAATTGAGCAAGCTACCAGTACTGACAGTGGCCTGGTTTTTTTTTTTGCTTTTTTTATTACCCTTTTCAGGTACTACAGCATTACAAGCAGAGAGATGTAATGATTTCTATCAAACAATGTGGAAAAATGTTGTAATTCAACTGGTCCATTAAAGTCCAAATGTCTTAGTCTGTGTGAGTGTTTAAGGTCAGTAACGTGGGAGGGTGAGAATTCAGCTCCTTTTATAGACACACAGAGAGGGAGTGAGTGAATGCACACGTGCCGGTTCATACAGCTGCCACACAGAGGGTGGGATCACACTTTTAAACTTTCAAACTACAAGAAAGAAAGAAAGATATTTATTTAAACATTTCTACAGGGACACAGATGCAGCAGTGACTAGAACGTGTTGAATCATCACCATATAAGTACAGATCTTCTGGTGAAGCAGATCAACTAGTAAAGTAAGTGACTTCGGACCTGGTGCACATTTTTGATGTGAGGCTGTCCCTTAATAAAGCCTGTGGTTTTGTTGTTGTATGTAAGTGCATTCTGGAGGTACTCGTCATCAGATCATGTATGAAAGCTGTATTAGGATCATTCAACTTTCTCTCTTATCAGGAGTCTTATCGTCCTTTATTTCTGGATGAACACTTTAACTAGTCTAGCTCGAGATCCTAACATGTACAACATTTAAGAAGGAGCTCTGTGTGAATGAGAATAACACATAATAGTGTGGATGGAGGTGGCCTGTGGTTTTTGTTGAAATCAATTTCCAGCAACAAGACTTACAAAATGGACTGTTGTAGAGGTGGTCACCCTGATCCAAAAAGAAAGCATGATTCCAACTCAACCTGCGGAGCTGTGTGTTATGTCCAGCTGCTAGTGTGACGTAACGTCACTGTGTATGTATCATTACACATGTCCCATATATTTAAATGCTGAATCCACTGTAGACTGCAAAACGGTATGTGTGTTTGTGGGAGCAGGTGTTGCTCACACTGTACATAAATATGTTTTCACTGCCATACTGTGGGCATTCAGTGTTATTTTGGTGACAAAGGGTGAAGACTTGGTTTAAGTGGTAGGTTAGTGTTATAGTTAGGGGTTAGGGTTAGTTCTGTATCATGTGTATACACACGCACACTCATATGGTTTGACCATTGACTACTAAAGTGATTGAAGCACCCTAGAACGGATACAATAGTAATTTAGTAATAGCTATTTATTTTCATCATTTTCAGCAAAGTATATTATACAGTTGTTTCATCTTTCATCAACCAACTACCGGTAACATGTGGTTTGACTTACATCTAGTTTTACAGCAGGCATTCCATTACAGAGAGAGAGTGCACTGCTATTTCTGTGGTCAGCAGGACACTCAGTGTGCAGACATGTGAGTTGCTGCTTTCTAAACCTGGCACACACAAATACAGTAGATACACACACAGAGAACTATACACACACAATACATGAGTTTTAAATTCACTTCTTCAAACATTCTATGAACGATCGTAGAGGTTTCAGTGTTTACATGAAAGTGATTGTGAGTGTGTGTGTGTTTGTAAGTGGTTGCACATGTCTGAGTGTGTGAGACTTGATAGCCCCAGCTAGAGTTTAAGGTCAAATAGGGTCAAACACCTCCCTATCACCTTCCCCATCCCCTCACTTCCTTTACCTCATTTCAGGATTCATGACAGCTCACGAGTGGGCTCGATGTTTAGGGGAGCTCTACCCAGTTTAGTACAGGGCTTTATTTAGCCTGTGGGATTTTTATATAAACACACACAATTTACACTCCATGCTTCTCACCAGAACCAGGAGTGTGTATTTGTGGGCCTAAGCATTGCATCATCCCCCTACACTACACAGTAGTTACATGGACGTTTTTCACAGATTAGCTGGTACGCTCTTACTCACTGGAGTAACAGAAGCGACATAAAACAACCACACAGTAGTGATTAAAGAGATCTACACATTTATTTGTATAGTAAGTGACAGGAGTGTAGATAGAGAATGGGTTCTGCACACATTTATTTGTACAACTGCAGATGGTGCAGCCTGGAACGAGCTGCAGTTATACAGAACGTTTGCTGTTTTTTATTGCTGACTGACACACGGTCATAGCAGTTATGACGAGTTATAGCTGTCACTTTTGCATGTGTGCATGCTGATTTGTAGGAATGCGGGAGTATTTCAAAAAGCATTTCCAGTTCTATACTTACATACATTTTGTTCTGGCTCAACCTGTGCAAACTGCAAAAGAACTAAAAAAGACACTGATAATCTGAAATAATCTCTCATTAAAGCAGTAAAATTGGTGAGTGCAAAATCAGTATTTGGTGTTTCTGGCTCCATGCTGCTTGGTGGACTAATGTTTTCCTTTTATTTTTCCTGTGCCTGTGTGTCCCCAGCTGTCATGGCTCCCAGCTTGGCCCAGGCATACAGTAGGAGGTGGTGGATGGCCATCACAGCTGTTATAGAGAACCTGCTCTTCTCTGCTGTTCTGTTGGGCTGGGGCTCCCTGCTCATCATGCTAAAAAATGAAGGCTTCTATTCCTACATTTGTACTGGTAAGCCCCATGTCCATCCAGCTCTTCCAGTTATTTTCATTGCGTTACCTCTCAGACAGTTTCAACGCTGCAGTAATTCTACCAAAATACAATTTTTGCATTTAAATTCTGACTGCGATTTGATGATACAGTACATGTGCTACAGTTAGTGCCACAGACAGGATGCTTAAATGTATTTGCGAGGTTTGGATTCTTCTGCTGAAGGTTTTTACTCCATGTCTGCATTGCATAAATTGCCATACACATCTAATCCCCTGTAGCTCTGTAGTCATCCACAAGTGTGGCGTTACATCAATGTCAAAACTAAAGCACAAAAACGCAGCTTGCAAGCACAAATGCGAAATATACGCACACAGAAAGAAGAGCCATGCATATGTTTATCACAATAACATGCTCAAACCATGTTTTTTTTTCCTTTTCAAATGTGTCTTGTCCCTCTCCGTTTGATTGTTGTCCTTGCTCCCCCAGTGGATTTCCCTCAGTTACTCTTTTGTGCATTTTGGGCATGACATAAGGTTTTGAAAGTTTGAGGGTGGGTTCATGGACATTTGTCAGTAAATGCTATTTGTTGCATTTGTGATTGACTGAATGATTGACTGTGTTTGAATGACAACTTCTCTTGAAGTCCAAGAAGGCAGACAAGGACGAACGAGTGTAGGTTAAATACGCTCTGTGCTTTATCTATATTATGGTGACATTAATTATTTATCAGTCCAACAGTATTTCTTCTAAAGGTGTGTATGATATGGCGATTCTTAAAGCTAACGATAATGTTATCACCACCTTGGATGTAGACATTAGTAATGACGTGACATTTGATTAGTTAAACAGTTGTCGACATGTCTGTATCAGACAAATTAGAATATGTACATAACGCTGAACATATAACAATCGCACGCTGATTAATTTAATGACACTGAGCAAGTGAGCATGAGAGTAAATCAGAAAAGGTGTGTTAATAAAACAGAAAGGCGTCTTGATGGGGAACAGACTTTGACACACCTTTGCAGTTAGCTGTAATATTACCCCATGACTTATATCTTGTGTTTGCTATGTTATGTATCAGATCCAGATGTAAATACCTGGAAATAAAAGCTGAAATGCTGATCTCCTGTCTCATTTTCATCTTTTGATGTCAAACTCAAATGTGTTCAGTCTACAGCAAAAATAAAGAAATTGGCCTCACTGTTCCAACACTTCTGGAGGTGAGTGTACTCTATTTTCTCCAACTCTTTATGAATTCTACTGTACTTATACACATCTCTGATAATCCTAATTCCTGCAGCTGTGAAATCATATATACCCTTTCCCTGGAATATTTCCTGCACGATATAATGACGTAATTTTCTGACATTCCTCCTTGTCTGCCATCTTGGACTTCTGGAGAAGTTGTTCATCAATCACAGTCAATCATTCAATGTACAGTCAATCACAAAATCAAGCAATAGCATTTACTGACAGAAATGCCAATGAGCTCACCCCTAAAGAGAGCAGCTGAGGGACTTCCACTCGGTGCACAAGGAAAACTATCAAATGGAGAGGGGGAAAAGCATTTAAGGAGGGGAAAAAAAACACAGTTTGGGCGTGACATTATGATAAACATATGTGCAGATCTTCTTTCTGTGCATATTTTTTATCGTTTTTGCACCCTCTAGTTTTGATGTTGATGTTATGCCATGTACAAGTTACAAAGGATTTCTTTTGCTTTTCTTTTGTGTTTGTTTTTTCTTCATACATTTTGATGTCTAGTCTTTTCAGTGCAAAGGTTTGCTAGCCTAAACAATCTCTACATTCTTCTGACTTGTTCTTCTATGACCCCATCCAGAGAATGAGACTGTCAACAGTAATGCGACATTGACGGACAGCAGTCATTGGCCGAGTTGTGTGGAGCAGGAAGAGATTTTGAATCTTGGCTTCACTATTGGCTCCTTCCTCTTGAGTGCGGCCACTTTACCCCTGGGGATCCTGATGGATAGATATGGGCCACGGCCACTAAGGCTCATTGGCAGGTGACAGTGATTTCATAATTGGATTTGCTTCTGAATATGATAGTGAATATGAGTATTCGAATATGAATATTTTCAAGATGCTACATGAAAATAGCAGATACCACATTTCGCGTGTTCTGACATCCTGTGCCTATGTATTTCAGTTCCTGTTTTGCAGCTTCCTGTGCAATAATAGCTGTTGCAGCATACAATCCTGAAGGTGAAGCAACACATCAAAACACCATTGAATCATGCTGCTGCATATAGACATAGACATATTCCACCATTTTCCAGCTTGGGATCTTAGAGTTTTTTTCTTTTTAGTTTTTCCACAGTTTTTGATAGTTACAGTAACATGTACATTAACAACAGGTCTTGGGATACTGCAATTTATATGCAATCAGAAATTTTAAGTTGCATTGATTTTAGTCACTTTTGGTAGGGAGCTATGGACAAAAGTAGAGAGCTAGATTGTAAATATATATATATATATCCTTCAACACCTTCAAAAACCTTATGGCATTCTTTTTTTCATCAGTGTTGTCTGTCCTGATCTTCCTTGCTGTATCCTTCAACGGCTTTGGAGGAATCTGCCTGACGTTCACTTCACTCACAGTATGTTTAACACTCACACACTCACATTCAAAAAAACATGTTACAAAATTCCTGCATGTGGCAGTAGGCCCTCTCATCTGGCACTGCAGAAAGGGAATGTGCCATCAGTGCAGGTGGAAGCTGATCAGTCTGGATGGAATGAAGTTCAGCCAATGGTAGAGAGTGACAGGAAACATGACAGGAACAGGTTAGATAGACAACAGACACACACTCACTCCTATGGGCAATTTAGAGTCACCAATCAACCTGACATACATGTTTTTGGACTGTGGGGGGAAACCAGAGTACCTGGAGAAAACCCACACAAGCACAGGGAGAACATGGAAACTCCACAACCTTCTTGCTGGGAGGTAAACAGTGCTAACCACTCAGCCACCATGATGCCCAGATTAAACATGAGGAAACAAATTTTGTAGCTTCCACATTGTGCAGCCCATTACACATACACATTAATATTTCTATAAACAAATATTCATTGTGATACAACAGGTAAAGGTAGTCACTGGGAATATTTGGCTACAATGCTGAGCACATATATCTACAATTATAGGGTTCAATGATGGTGTTCCCAATACATTGTGTGCCTAGTTGCAATGTGTTGGCGAGTTGTGTGCCTGATTACAAGCACATGTCTCTTCATGTGTGTGTATTTTAGAAATCTGCACATGGTGTTCCACTTGTTCTAAATTCTGCTGCCACCTCTCAGCCAATCCAGACCTGTTTGGCTGACACATCCTCCCACAGCCCTGTGCCCTTGTCAACCCCACCTCCCCCTGCCACCCTTTCTTTTCCAGCCTGGACCATGCCCTGGACTTGACATGGTCATTTTGGTCTTACTGCTGTCATTCCTGGCTGTGTGTGTTTGTATTTGTTGTGTGTGATCGTGCTGATAAAATTACATGATGTAGATGTACCCAACGCATAAAAGACAATGACAAACACGAGCCACCAGTGGTATTTTCATTATCACAAACACACATATTTTAAGTCTGAAATCTCCTATTTGCATGGCATCAAACAGGGGGCAATATTGTCTTGATTACATTTTCAACAAGACTAAGAGTCTGCACCTGGGCTCCTTGCTCTACAAAACTATACTGACAACATGCTCATCTGATGATAGTACAGCATTAAAGGTCAGGGAATGATCAGAATTTTCACAGCTCACCTAGCAAAGAGCAATAACATCTACCCAAATTTCTACCAAGACATCTGTTATACAATCCATGAGTAAAAATGGGCCTGCTTGTAACTGGTAGAGGAAAAACTGATACAGCTTTCAAGAGCTATTCATCTCTGGCATTGATCCAATACATGCATACAGGGAACTGATTGGTACCTGTAGGTAAAAATTTCATATTGGCAAGATTTTATGTGTACACTGCAGCAATGCACAAGAAAGAAAGAAAGAAAGAGAGGCTGATAAGAGGCAGGCGTCAGGAACTCAAGCACAGATGGCACAGCTCATGGAAATAGAGGTAGCCACCATGGAAAAGAGAGGAGGACAGATAAGGGTAGGAAAACAGGCTACAACAACACAGAACGTGTTCTCACTACTGAGGTGAGTGAGAAAGTCAGAACAGAGAGGTCTGATGTTAGTTGAACTCTGTGTTTTGAGCTATTAGAGACATCATATCATCGAACATGGGTCCGACATTGTTCTATATTGTTGTAGAAGTGTCTCTTAGAATGGTCCTACAGTAGTTTATATTGTCCTGACATACCACATGTTATTTGGTAATAAATATTGATGTGCTAAATCAAATACTGCTAACATAGTGAACCTGGTGTGGGAGGTGAGAACAGTAACTTTTGCCCCAGGTCCACCCAACAGGTTAATGTGTTACTGATCATGCTGTTGCTATTTCTTCTACTACCACCGTGTATGGGCAGTCATGTGTAGACCAATACCTTAATAACTATCTAATTATTCAAACTAGATCCACTGACAGGACAAATCAGATTTGTTGTTTCATAAAGATGAGTGGGCAGAAAGACAGACAGACCAATAGGAAGAAAAGCAGATGGCAAGAGTTTGTTTGTTTTCAGCGTTTGACAGGAACAGTTTGGGTAAATAAAATTTTGATCACTTATCCCACCATGAACATGGACGCATTGGCAGAGATGAGTCACATGAACACAGCCACACCTTAAACTGAAGGTTAATGCTTATTAAATACAAGTCAAGGCTCAATATTACGCCTCCCTTTGTCTTGTTAAAGCAGCATAATATTAAACCATTGTTCCTTAAGCTTGAATCAGCATGGTAAATACAGATGTATTCAGCTTTCATATAGACGTATTAGAGCCACGTTTCCAGAGATTTCAGATAAAAATGAGAGTGTGCATCCAGTCGTGCAGATGTGATGCAGCAGTTTTAATTTGAAGACCATTTGCCACATTTGTAGTTTTAATTCCAAGATCCAAAAAGCTCATGCATTTCCTGTTATACAATCAAAAGTTCCTTTTTTTATTATTTTTATATTTTTCTTCCTTTAATGAATTTAGCTTAAATTGTCAGCAGCTGGCCTTTTTATTTATAATTCAACAGGGGATTTACATATATTGGAATGCCAGTATTTTTTTGAGGTTCAGAGGTTTCTTTTTATATCTTGACATGATAACACTGTTTTATGCAGGCTACTTCACTCACATGTTTACAACATTTGTTTGATTATCTTTGAAAAAATCAAAAGGAAAAAGCACAGGCCCTGTGTTGGACTGGTGACCTGTCCAGGGTGGACCCCTGCCTTTCACCCACAGAGAGCTGGGATAGGCTCCAGCAGATCCCCGTGACCCTGGTTAGGAATAAGCAGGTATAGATAATGGATGGATGGAAAAAGTACACACAATCCAAATTGTGTGTTTTTGACCCCAGTACATACTATTGGTGACAGAAAAGCCATAGACAGTCATCCAGAAACATCTGCTATGAGCAGCAATAAGTTGAAACTGAGTCTGTGGTGTGACCCAGCCAAGTGCAGTGCAATTGGCTGGGTCACACATCTATAGTTAATGTAATAGTCTGTACTCATACAAACACATTAGAACCACCATCTGTATGGCCAGAGAATGTTCACATGCCCCCACCCACACACGTGACAACTAGTCATGTCAAGAAGATTCACAGTGTGTCTGTGATAAAGAGAGGAAGTTTGTATGTGTGTACTTAAAAAGTACACACACACATGTTGTGGGGACACACTCCCTTCCTCAAAGGGACCAGATGCTGGTCCAGCATGTACATCACTGAATTTAGGATGATGGTCAAGGTTAGGGAAAGTATCCAGAAAATGAATGTTAAGTCAGTGTAAAGTCTGCATGAGGGATGAAAACAAATGTATGTCTACGTGTGTGTTTGTATATTAATCAGCTTTACAACCCCTCAATTGAAAAGCAAATGTATGACTGAATCACTAGCACCATCTGCTGGTTATATTGTTAAAGTGTTTTTAAGTTCAATTCAATTCATCCATCCATCCATCCATTATCTATACCTGCTTATTCCTAACCAGGGTCACAGGGATCTGCTGGAGCCTATCCCAGCTCTCTTTGGGTGAAAGGCAGGGATACACCCTGGACAGGTCACCAGTCCATCACAGGGCCACATAGAGACAAACAACCTCACACACTCACACTCACTCCTATGGGCAATTTAGAGTCACCAATCAACCTGACATACATGTTTTTGGACTGTGGGAGGAAACCAGAGTACCTGGAGAAAACCCACACAAGCACAGGGAGAACATGCAAACTCCACACTGAAAGGTCCCTGGAGGATTGTGAACCTGGTACCTTCTTGCTGGGAGGCAACAGTGCCAACCACTCCTCCACCATGCTGCCCTCAATTCAATTTAGTTCAATTTTTTTTTTTTTTTTTTTTTGTATAGGGCCAAATCCCAATACAATAATCTCAAAGCAGTTTACAAAAAACTAAACCCAACAAATCCTTTATGAGCACTTGGCGACAGTGGAGAGGAAAAACTCTCTTTAATGGAAGAAACCTCCAGCAGAACCAGGCTCAGTTTGGGCGGCCATCTTCCTCGACCAGTTGGGGTGAGTGGATAGAGGAGAGAGAGTCAGTGTATGTAGCTGTTTACTGATAACAGCTATTTATTTTAGTCAGTTATATATTGTATTTTATTGTGCACAAATTCCCCAAAAGGTCATTGGACCGAAGAATAGCTGAAGTATAGTCATCCACTAGTGGCTTCTTCAGACTGAAAAAGCCATGTGGTTGCGTGATGAAACGTGAACAAGAAGAAAACCAGATGTCATGAGTCAGTTGGACCACCTAAAATCTACTAGTTGTTTAGTACGGTTATCACAAGTTTTCCAGGTGAAGGAACTCATTTGCACAGAGATTTGCTGTTGACACATAAAGATGGTTGCATGGTTTATTCTTGCATTTGATATTATTCTTATTCTTCAATCCTCTCTCTTTCATCTAGCTGCCAAACATGTTTGGGAATATACGATCAACTGTCCTGGCCCTGATGATTGGCTCCTATGCTTCTTCTGCTGTCACCTTCCCTGGTGTCAAGGTGCTCACACACACACACACACACACACACACAGCTAAAAAAAAAAAGCTAAAGCTAAAAGGTAGTCCTCAGTACACTGTAGAAGAAGAAGCTAAAGGAATAGTAAGAAGAATGTGAAAAACAATATTAAAAAGAAAAAGGGAAGGGGATAGGATGAAAAGAACTAAAATGATTAAAAAGTAGGAAATAGATGAAAAAAATTAGTATGCAAAGTATGCAAAAGAGAAAGAAGGCAGGAAAGAGGAAATAGAAGAGATGCAAAAATATGTTGCAGTGGGTAGTAAGTTGTAAACACCAATTAAATGTTATGATGATGCATAAGGGTCAACTTTGCAACATGGTGATATAGATGATTTGATTTTCTCCCTGATTTCTTTTCATCCCTTGTTCTATTAATGTTCTATCTGTATCTCTGTGTATCTCTCTCTGCTAACCCACCTCCCTCCCTTTCCTTTTTGTGTTACCTCGTGTCTCCAGGTGATATATGATCTTGGTGTATCATTCCGCATCATCATGTGGACTTGGTCAGGTATGGCCTGCTTGGTCTTCGTCAACTGCTTCCTAAACTGGCCAGCTGAATCCTTCCCTGCACCCGAAGACATTAGATACACGTCAGTACACTCTACTACTCTACTACTTCCTCTAGTCACATTAATGTACACAATTGTTGATCCCTGGAAATTTCAGTCATGAATTTTAGTGTGCCAGTCCTTAACACCCCTCCTCTCTTCTAATTTCAATATAACATATAGCAATTTATGATCAAAATGAATCAAAACCCTGAAATAATATTATTAAATCATGCATACTGTGCATAAAAAGTGCTAGAAATTCAGATTGAGAAACACTAGACTCAACACTTCCTTGAGACACTGTGGTTTACTCAGATGCAAACTGTTTATATAAGGATATTGATTAGTGCAGCTTTATAGCCAATGTGCTGAGCACTGAAATTTTAAAAGCTCCACTGGGGGTATCTGTGCACAGATACCAGATTGCAGGGAAAGAAAGCTGAACATTACTGACATATCACTAATACACTAAGGAATAAGTCAGGTAGCACATGAGACAATCAGAATCACATGAGCTAATCAGTATCAGTATATAGATACATTAGGCTTAATGAGATCAAGACGCAAATACACAAGGGACATCTGCTGGTCTGTTAGAGTGTCAGGACCACAGAAACAGTTCCTGCCAGAGATACAGTAACTACGGAGCTGCTGCTAGCTTTCCATTATAACTGGTATGAATATTCTGTGATGGACTGGTGACCTGTCCAGGGTGTACCCCTTCCTTTCACCCAAAGAGAGCTGGGATAGAATCCAGCAGATCTACATGACCCCAAATAGGAATAAGCGGGTATAGAAGATGGATGGATGGATGGATGGATGGACAGATGATATCAATATTCACAGGAGTGGAGGAAAATTCCTCCTGACCATGTCCACTCAAAATTTCAACTTATATCAAATTTAATAAGGTTCTGAAATTTTATGAACACATTTTTTCCAAGCCTTTGTTCAAATTAAAAGCATATTAAAGCCATGATACAGTAGATATAACGTATTGCAACTTTTTTGCAGCCCCCTCCAACACTCCCCACAGGTTTCAATGTTTTTGAGGTGGCCCCTTTCTGATGCCACTTAGTGAACTCCACGGTTATTTTTGATATCTTATTCAATTCATTTCAATTTTATTTGTATAGCACCAAATCACAATGCAAATCATCTCAAGGCTTTTTACAAAAAAACAAAAAACCCCCCAACAAATCCCTTATGAGCAGCACTTGGCAACAGTGGAGAGGAAAAACTCCCTTTAACGGAAGAAAAAACCTCCAGCAGAACCAGGCTCAGTTTGGGCGGCCATCTGCCTCGACCGGTTGGCATCCATCCATCCATCCATCCATCCATCCATCCATTTTCTATACCCGCTTATTCCTAACCAGGGTCACAGGGATCTGCTGGAGCCTATCCCAGCTCTCTTTGAGTGAAAGGCAGGGGTACACCCTGGACAGGTCACCAGTCCATCACAGGGCCACATAGAGACAAACAACCTCGCACACTCACACTCACTCCTATGGGCAATTTAGAGTCACCAATCAACCTGACATACATGTTTTTGGACTGTGGGAGCAAACAGGAGTATTGTGAGCAAATCCTCACAAGCACAGGGAGAACATGCAAACTCCACACAGAAAGGCCCCTGACAGGTTGTGAACCTGGTACCTTCTTGCTGTGAGACAACAGTGCTAACCACTAAGCCACTATGCTGCCCCAGTCTTATTGTATGTTATATTTCTTTCTCCTCTTTTGGCAGTAAACAAATGAAGTCCACTGGGGTTGTGACAGAGGATAAAATGATCGAAGACTGCCACATGACCATGATGTCAGACAAAATAGAAGCTGAGCAGGTAGAACCTGAGCCGAAAGACTCCCAGAGCACAGCCCAGGGTGAGGATCATTATTGTAAATGTCACATTTTTGTGAAACAATAAATATATACCAGATGTTTTTCTTCATAGGTGTTTTTTTTTCTATTACATTTCCATGAACCTGGGACATTATATGAGAGACATAGCAGAGGTCAAGCTATCCAGACATTTAGTTTCTACCTTTAGTCAAGCTCCTATATTTCCCATCATGCAATTCAGTATTGTCTTCGTTAGAATCTGATGACATCATCAGTTATGAGTTGTACTCCAGATTATTTGTTCTGTGTCTCTTGCTTTCATTTGTCTTATCCATCTGTCTCACACTGTCTCTGCTAGTGTTTCCCAGTTCTGCTGATAGTGAATAACTTTATAACGAACTGAGATACTGATTCAATGAACAATAGGTTACTGATGAAACACTCATCTCCATAAAAGTTTTACACACAAATGACATAATAGCATCTGTATATGTTGCAGTGTTTGACACGCTGTAAAAGAAAATAAACACAAAGAGAAATGTTTTTTACAGTGCAATCTGATAATTTTCCATGGAAGTTTGCTACCTAAAATAAACACTGCTTTCATATATCATTCTCCCTCTCTACTTCTATAGGTGCAGTACCGTTCTGTAATTCTGTGTGCTCTCCGATCTTCATGTGGAGTCTCATCACCATGGCAATGACCCAGCTCAGACTGATCTTCTTCATGGGTGCCATGAACAAGATGGTGGAGTTTCTGGTCGCCCATGGAGATCCCAACCGTAAATAATAACTTATACTGTACACCACCATTTTCTGGTTTGCTTTGTTGCTAGGAAAGAAAATTGGAGGTGAAGCAATTAAAATCACTTTATATTGACAAAAAACGTACTGATAAGCATTGAAGTAGCCACTAATGTAGTGTGTTGTGTAGCACGTTCACACATTAGCATTAGAATTAGTGTTAAACTATCTTTGGGGATCACTGACCTGTGGATGATGTTTCTTTTAGCATCAGAAGAGCTGCAGAAGGAGGTGGAGGAAAAAGGTAAGAGTCAAAATGCACAATATTATGGGTGAACAGCTTATTTACATGTGACTAATATTCATTAGGGCTTGACTTGTGAGCTGAACTCAAGTACTGGCCACCACTTTCTCTACCACCATTTCTCTGGTCAGTTCTATTGATATCATGCGATCTCTGTATGTCCTTCCCAGTTGGGTTCTACTCCTCTGTGTTTGGTACAATGCAGCTGCTTTGCTTACTGACCAGTCCTTTGATTGGCTACATCATGGACTGGAGAATGAAAGATTGTGAAGAGGAAAATACAAACACACAAACAGAAAAGAGGTATGAAGATAATTTAGTTGCTGCTCTTAAGGTTTAGGCTTTATATGGCTGCATTTATACACTGCTGTACAATACACAGCAAGCCAAATTTCTATTGTATAGGCTGAGCTCAGATTTCTGTGTATATGTTCATCTTGAATGAAAGAGATGTAAAAGTTTTAATGAAAGACCCATTGGTTGCTGTTCATACTGGTTCTGGAGAGATCACTTCCTTCTGGACTCTGTAACATCCATATATCACCCATAGTTGTATGCCTCTGTTATATGCTTGTCCCCTTCAGCCAATCAGATCCCCCAAAGAGAGACAGAAAGATCCAGAAACTGACCAATGCCATCAGAGCTTTCATCTTCACCAATCTACTATTGGTCATCTTTGGAATAATTTCCTTGATTGACAACCTGCCCCTACAGGTTAGAAAAATACTATTGAGGAATACAAAGATCAACATTTCCATGTATGCTAATGCATTATTAGGGCCAGTGCATATGAATTTACAGATAGGTACACAAAATAACACACAGTGACACAAAGTAACACACAGTGACACATCTGATTATCATTTGTAAATCTGTGACTTTCATTCTTTGTTAGATGGTGTCATTTGTTCTGCATACTGTAGTGAGGGGGTTTATCCACTCCTGCTGTGGAGGCCTCTATGCTGCTGTGTAAGTACTACCACTGACAAGCTGCATTAATCAATATATCCCACATTTATAAAACATCCATCCATCCATCCATTATCTATACCCGCTTATTCCTTAACCAGGGTCATGGAGATCTGCTGGAGCCTATCCCAGCTCTCTTTTGGGTGAAAGTCAGGGGTACCCCCTGGACAGGTCACCCGTCCATCACAGGGCCCATTTATAAAACAGATTTCTTTAAAACAAGCATATAATTTAAAAGTATAAAGTAAAAGTGACCAGGCAAAATGTCCACACAAACAGTGTTGTCTGAAAAGACCACTGTCAGTCAGCTTTTGATTGTTTGAGGTGTAAGTAACTGTGCCTGGCAAAAAATCTTGCTCGGTCCACCAACTACAGGTATTCCAAGAATTCCTTGGAGTTATCATTGATGATCAACTAAATTGGCAAGAACATATTGACCTAATCAGTAATATCTAAATATCTAAATCTATTGGCATTAGAAGAAAACTGAGACACCTCATCCATAGTGGCTGTTTACATACATGTTTGTACTTGAATATCCCTGTTTGCCTTATTGTAAATTAGTATGGGGGATTACATGCTCATCCTCTCTCCATCAACTTCTCCTACAGCAGAAACAGAATTTTGTTAGGATAGCAACTTGTCCTGAGCCATATGCTCCATCAGCTCCTTTATTTAAAAAAATGCTGATTTTTCCCATTTCTAATATCAACATATATCAGACATGTAGTTTTGTCTATAAAGCTCTAGTTGACAGGGCGGAGCTTTCTAAACATTTTACATCTTTTTTTCTGCAGTGAATCTAAAATACATAATTATTGAACTAGAAGTTCTTCGAATCTCATGTTACCCAGGTCAATGAACAGTGGAAGCCAGTTCTCCAATAAATTTAGAGGGGCTAAATTATGGAGTTGTTACACATATTTGCTTGAAACAGCATGTTGTTTGAAATTTGCTCTTACAATGGTTAGGTGATTTTTATTGTTTGTGTTGTAGTTTTATAGGTTTTATGTGTTATTTTTCTTGTTTTTGCTTTTATGGGAAGGGCTAAGATAAGATTTTTTTTTTTAAATTTCTCTTGTTATATGTAAATAAATAAATAAATAATAAATAACACATGCATTTTAATTGTCACATTGCTAGTCAACCACAGCATAGCTGATCATCATACGATGCTGGATTTTATATATTTTGGCTGAGTTAAGGCAGTGATTGGAAAGAAAGATAGTCTTTCCCTTATTTTTTTTCCCCTCCTAATGGTTATTCATTTCCATCTCCCGTCCTACCCATAGGTATCCAGCCAACCACTTTGGCACACTTACAGGTATGCAGTCAATGATTAGTGCTGCTTTCGCCTTGCTCCAACAGCCACTGTTCATACTGATGCTGGGACACCTTAATGGAGATCCTTACTGGGTAGGAAGCAAACCACATGCACACACAATCAAAGAAATGACAACAAACATGCAAATATATGCAAGAGGTTTTATAATAGGTTTTCCACATGCACTGACATGTCTGTCCTTACAACAGATCAATTTGGGCCTTCTTATCTTCTCTCTGGCTGGCTTCCTGTTGCCAGGATATCTGTTCTATCACCGTAGAAACCTGAGCAGGGAAAAGGAAGCATGTGATAGGCTGGCTGCCAGCCAATCAGACAAGGAGAAGACACTTCTAACCCAATCAGCTAATGGAACTGCTAAGAGCCAAGCCAATGGGCACACAGCAAATGGGTATTTGATTTAAAATTATTGATAGGATAATTGTTGTTAGCATTCAGTGATTTATTAATATTCTCAGGTCATAAATGCTGTCTTATTCAAGTTTATAAATGACAAGAACAAAGACAAAAACATATGGAACAACAGTTTCTTTTGTCATTTTTTTCAACAAAGAAAAGACAAAGACTAGAACCAGTGATATTGCGATATGCTGGCAGGGTTTCCAATGGTTAAGCGGCCAGGGGGGAGGATACTCTTTTAGAAAGTGTAACTTTTTAGATTACTGAATGTGCCTGCAACTTGCTTGTGTTAACCAATCCAAAGGAAACTGTTATGTTATTGTTATGAGCACTATTTTTTATTTTAACATGACAAGAAAATGTAGATGTGTCTAATTTAAGGATGATTATTGGAAATCACATAATTTAATATCTTCAACAAATGAGACAATTGATCATAACAATTTGTCTTTTTTTGTCACTTTTATGTTTTATCTAACATAAAAGCAACTAAAGCCAGGCAAAAAAAAAGGTTTTCAAAAGATGTACAAATTATTGTTGAAAACTTGAATTCAAAGACAATAAAATACACTTTTGCTCAATTCAGCACATTCAGGGGTTTTACTTTTCAGGCCTTACACGTATCTGCTCCCCTTAATTATCCAAAAATTGTAGCCTGTAACAAGGATAACTTTCAACAAAACGCTTGTTAAAAAGTCAGACTTGAAGGTAAGGTTTTCTGGAAGATATGCAGTAAATGCAAGTTTTACAAGGCATAATATAAAAAATTAAGGGTGAAACGGTGACAGACTTTTCACAATGCATCAAAATATATCACAAAATGGAGATGTCTCTGCCTAAGCCCACTGTGTAGTAGTAGTTGGTCATGAGTTGTGTCTGTTGTGCAAACTCCTTCCAGCTTCACTAACAGGAAGAAGAATAGAGCATTTGTGCAGGTGAAGAGAAAGAACTTCACTGCTGCATCTATATTGAAATGTAGTACATTTCAGTTAGGAGGAATATGTTCCCATCCAAATAATGGATTTTGTGATATGTGTAGAAGCCAGGGCTGTGTTACCACTGTCAGAAGCAGCTTCTTATACTACTGCTGGTCACAAATCCTGTTTGATAAAAACACCAAAAAACACCAACTGTACACTGTAAGTCACTTACTAACTTTGCAAGCATTCATCCAGCCATCCAGTTTCAGCCAGGTTCAGTTATGGTGGCAGCAGGATCAGCACAGTTGGCATCTTCCTCGCCAGGAAGTTTTTCTAGCTCCTAAAAGTGGGCCCTGAGCATTCCCAGGCTACATGAGATATATAATCTCTTCAGCATATTCTGGGTCTACACTAGAGCCGACCGCCTGGCTGGACCCAGAAAACATCAAATGGAAGGTATCCAGGAGGCATCTTAATTGAATGCCTATAGTACATCAGTTGGCTCCTTTTGATGTGATGAAACAGCAACTCTGAGATCCATCTAGATGTCTGAACTTTGCACCTGCACCCTTACAGAGAAAACTCCCTTCGGCCATTTGCATTGCAGTCTCATTCTATAGTCAATACCTAAAGCTTCTGACCATTAGTCAGGGCTGGAATGTAGACTGAACACTTCTTTTTCTTTTTGTTGTTATGTCTCCTAATCCTCGTTTCCTTCGTTTCTGGCAACCGTACCTCAGTCTAAGCTTTATTTAAGGTTTTACATCACTGTCAAATGCACTGTGTGTGCAATATATCCTTTTTATCAGAGACCAAATTGAAATGGTCCAAAGGTAACTGGACACTTGCTGTACACTGTAGCTACAAAATATTTTAGAGGCAGCAGTGCATTACTTTGACATTAGTTCACACACAAAACAGATCACATGTTAATGTGATAAAAGTGACACTTAGGCTAAAAAATAGAAAACAAATCTATCAGAGGCACGTAGTCAAAATCAACAAGTGGTACATTCTAAAAAAACTGAGATGCAAACAAAAACAAGAAAATGGCAAAATACCTGGTAGACCAAGGAGCCCAGCTTCTGTAGCTGACTGGAAAACCATTTGTATGATGAAGACAAACCCTTTATAACTGCACAAGAAGTCAATGATGTTGTTCAGGATGTATGCAAATATATATATATAATTAACTTTAGCTGTGTCTATTAAGTCCCAAGCACAGCTCCACTGCCTTGTGAACAAGAGAAGACTCCATTAACAAGGTTCACCTCATGATAGAAACCATTGATAAACCTCAAAAACGGCTGCAGTTCACAAAAACATACAATAAGAAACCAGTGGAGATCTCAAATAAAGTTCTGTGTTCAGATCAAACAAAAATCAACCTCTATCAAAACGATGAAAGAGAAAACCCGAGCAGACTACCGTACCTGTATCAATTTTCTTTTGCTTGTCTAGACCTATGGCAGCAGGTTCAGCAAGATAGTCTGGACACCACCAGTGTTTTCCAGCTTCTCCTGGAGGACACCAGTGAATTGCCAGGCTAGATGAGACATATAGACCCTCTAACATATTCTAGTAATACTGGCACAAGGACAGTAGTCAGATTAAATGGCCTATTTGAGCTATAACAGTAACTTGACTTATCTGTGCATGTAAACAGAGTGAGTGACTCCTCTGCAGACAGTATTAGGCAAGATGTCATAATGCTATGGCTGATTGGTACTGTGTATAAGTACCAGATGGCTTATAACAACAGCGCTGGTACCCCATACTCCTGCAGTACCTTACACAAGGTCCCTCATGGAACCCAGTCAAAAACAATTTCCAAGTCCCCAAAACACAGCTAGGCTGAATGAAAAAAATCCAATGACCCCTCAAGTAGTTTTGAAAGAGGAAAATGTAGTTTGACAATTCAGAGCCTCTTTCCAGTAGCTTGTTCTAAGCTTTCCTGGGAAGGATGATAACCTAATTTATTGCACAAATCCTCTGGTTCCTCTTTATAAATATGAAGACTGCAACCCTGGTCCGCCAGTCCACCAGCACCCTCCCACGTAACATGTGACATTAAAGAGACATGCAGCCAGTATTGCCTAATTTGATTCCATGTCTATGTTTTATCACAAGATGTATCAGAATTGATCATGATTATTCTTCTGAAGCTGTAAGTTAAAGGCAAAACAGATGAGCCAGATGTTTCCACCTCACTCTTGCTGCACGTCCACAAAGTGAATTGTCAGTCATAGGTCTATGGTGTTCTGGTTTCAAGAACATTTGTTATGCCAGTCCATGATGCCCCAGACAGCCCATGGCAACTGGAGTCTAGCTCCTCTCCAAGAGTTTGGGTCCAGATCTATTGGTCTGCTGAAGTCTGTGAGTCAATAAGAACCAAGACTTCAGCCTGTCATTGTAAATTATCACAATGAATCGGTAGCTCCCTTCAGCTTTATGGATCTTTACTTAGTGGAGTGAGCTCATTGTTTAGCTGTCCAGCCCACAATGTTTTTACAAACTTCACCCAGAAAGGCCCCTGCTGAAGTCTGTGACTTTCAAATCCAGGAACCTTCTTGCTGTGAGGCAACAGTGCTGAGCACTAAGGCCCTGATACAAATCAGAGAGCAGAAATCCTGACATTTGCTTTTTTGTCAGCATCTCCATTTAAAGCAGAGAATGATGTAATTGCTTTTTGATGTTGTATGGTGCAAAGAGCCTCTATTATTACATTGACAGTCTTGCAGCAACCAATCTTCTCTTTGTGTATATGTAATATTTCAAAAAGATTCTGTAAATGGGACTTATTATTAGGTTGACTGTACTAATTTTCTTTGTTTTATTTCAGCATCAGTCTACATTGTTGCAGTGCAAGAGACTGAATGATTAAGGTGTGTGTATTCAGGAGTAGCAGTAGTAACTCCCAACTGCATTATGTGGGTATGTGAGTCCAACTTTGAGAAATTAAATAAAGTACAATTTCAATAGCATGTTTTAAAAAGTTTAAAAGTTTTCAAAGTCTGGTTTCAGTTGGACTAACTCAATTAGTCCTCGCACTCATTGTAGCCAAACATCCCTCCTTCTCTGGTGCTTGTACAAATATGTGTGTTATAGTTTTAAAACAAGAATATGAACAAAGCACAATTTCCTGAATGGGAGGCCAGGCTAGCTTCGTGTCTTCTGAGAGTCAGTTCAGGAACAAACTTGTTTGGAACAAATACAAAAATGAAGGGGTTATTAAAGTGTATTAAAATACAGAGGTTGCAATACTTTCTTTACTTATTGCAACTTAATAGGCACTTGAAAAAGCCAAAAATGTGATAAATGAAGATTTTAATGTCTGCACAAAAAGAGACATGGCTTCTCCAGTACAGTTAATAGAAACGTGACAATAATTCAATAGGATTTGTCTAGTGACTATATAATTATGTGCGAAATAGCTGAAATGTGTGTGTGAGGCATCATCTGAAAGTTAGGAAGAAGATCTGTTGGTAAAATGCAGTTTGCTGATATTCAAGAGTCCTGAGTTTAAGGCATGCATCTGCTGGTCTGATGATTCCCTATAGACAAAATAGACAGAATATACAGCAGGCATACCTTAAGATACAATACAGACACTCTGGCCGCATAAATTATTGTGATAAAACCCACAAGAAATTGAACATTATATATTTCAGATATTATTTATCCACTTTAATGGATTGTACCATATAGTGCAGGTGTTGCTTTTATTGTATCCACCATCTGTATCATATTATTTAATTGTTTCTGAGCTAAACATGCTATTAGCAACAGAATCAGCTGTCACAGTGGCCATCATTGCTCATTTTGATAGTGAAGATAAAGTTAAAATTTGGATTGGAATAATTGACAAATAAAATTTCAGTTTAAAATCAAATGTTTATCATGTGTAAATACTGTATGACCAGATGACTGCTCAGTGTTAATAACTTTTCTCTATAAGATGTATATTGTGTTTATTTGGTTTCTGACTTTATTAGCAATTTTGCATTGCTTTGTTATGGAGATATGTAAAGAATGAAAGATTATTACAAATGTTAAATTAAACCATGTTTCTGTTGTTGTTCCCATTTAGACGTTTGTTTAGAGAGCCCAAACAGGTGCCTTGTACTGTATCTGGGAGCTATTCATTCTAATGCAGCACCATAACAGGATCTTTAAATAACACACATTCTGCAATTGTTTTGATGGTCTTTAATTTTAGTTGTATTTATTGAGGGAAAATATTTTATAGATCAAACTCTAAGATTTAACCAGAGACACTGCAGCAGTTTTGCCTTAGCTGGTCTAATGATCTAGGACCATGTTGATAAAAATGTTTAAATGTTAGGACTTTATGGGTAGATCTTAACTAATGAGGTGGGCCGTGCTTATTTAATATTTCCAAATGTCAGATTGTGTGCTACTCCCTTCTGACCTGACATGCAGTTGTCATTTCTTGGTATCTATGACAAATGATGCCAAAACTAATTACTGAAAATGCTGAGTTAGTGAATTCTTTGATTGCGTGATTCAGACAGCAAACTAGCTTTAGGTATCGTTATACCCTAAAGTTTTATTAGAGTCTATCTTAAAGCAATACTGACATATGGAACTGTCTTTGGCCACCATATTTGTTCTGATAATATATACTAGTTATGAAGTGGTCCTCTCCTGATGGTATTAATAATACTAATCTATCTAATTTAGAGAAGACTTTTCAAAATACTAAAGATGTTTTACTTTGCAATTCAACTAACAGATCATAGATAATTATATGTATAAACAGAAGGAAATGCTGCTGATGACCTGGATCAGATATGTTACATCAGTCAGAAGCTGAAAGATACCAGTACTGTGTTATGCATTGTGAATATGTATACTTTTGCATGGCATTTCTGGGATCATTAGTTCCCTTTTGTGCACTTGATTACATATTTCTGTATTTGTAATTAATTTCTGTGACATTTACTAAGGTAGTACAATCCATGCAATAAACAAATTCCTTCTGTTGTTTTTGGGGAATCTTGGTAAGCCAAATGAATAAATCAATAAATGTTTTTAGGTCAGTATGTTCTGAGTGACAAAGTTTTGTTATTGGGTGATATCCTAGTACAAGAGTTGTAACTTAAACCTCTACTGCACAAAATCAAAATAACAGAAAACTTTCCTGACCCCATCTTCCCCAGTTTCCTTTTTGTCTCTTTTTTTACACTTGCAAATGTATCATGACATAAACAGTCCAGTCAGTTTGGTTTGGTTTAGTTTGGTTTAGTTTGGTTTATCCTTGTTTTTCCCACTATTTACACCCAAATTCATGGACAATGTATACCAGAACCTACTATGGTTGGAAACTAAGGAGGTTATGGATATACCCGAGGAACAGAGAGTGAGAAAGAATGGCATCCTGTCGCAGGTTTGGCAGACAGAAACTAGAAGAAAGTAACTGGTAATAGTAATATGAAGAATTAGTCTTAATAACTTATAGGGATATGTGGGTACAGCCAATTTAATCACCCAAGAGAATCTCTTCATGAGAACTGAAACAAATGATTAATGGAGTAGTCAATTGATTCAAAATTAATTGGCAACTATTTTCATTTACTTTTTTAATATAATTTTCAAGCACAAATTTCAACCCATATCTGGTTTCAGCTTTTTAGTGTCTTTTAGTTTCTGCTTTCTGAGTTCTCTATTGTTCTGAACTAAAGCTTTTTTGCTTTTGATACAGTGGACCTGACAGCTCAATGCACTGCAACTTAGGTGCAATTCAGTTCAATTTATTTTATTTGTATAGCGCCAAATCACAATAAATATCATCTCAAGGCACATTACATAGAAACTCAACAAATCTCTTATGAAAAAGTATTTGGCGACAGTGGAGAGGAAAAAATTTCTTTAAACTCCAGCATAACTGGGCTCAGTTTGGGCGGCCATTTGGCTTGACTAGTTGGGGTGAGTGGGTAACGGAGAGAGAAAAGAACAGCAACACTAAACAACAAATAGACACTGCAGGTTGATGGGGCCAGTAACTGCACATCAGCAATATACAGCTCCAGGACCAGGGACGCCTGCAGAAGGTACAGAGAGAGAGACAGAGAGAGAGAGCACAAAGTTAGTGACATTCAGTGGTGGAATATACATGTGAGGAGGGAGGAGAGGAAGGGAGAGGTGTACAGTGCATGATGGGAAGTCCTCAGGCAGTCTAGGCCTATAATAGCATAACTAAAGGATGGTTTAAGGTCATCTGAGCCAGCCCTAACTTTGTCAAAGAGGAAGGTTTTAAGTCTAACCTTATAATTAGAGAGAGTGTCTGCCTCCTGAACCCAGACTGGGAGCTGGCTCCACAGGAAAGGAGCTTGATAGCTAAAGGCTCTGCCTCCCATTCTACTTTTGGAAACTCTGGGAACCACAAGTAGACCTGCACTCTGAGAGTGAAGTGCTCTATTGGGATAATATGGTACTATGAGGTCTTTAAGGTATGAAGGAGCTTGATCATGAAGGCATTTGTATGTGAGAATAAGGATTTTAAATTCTATTCTGTATTTTACAGTGAACCAATGAAGCTAATATAGGAGAAATATGATCTCTCTTGCTAGTTCCTGTCAGGACTCTGGCTGCAGCATTCTGGATTAACTGGAGGCTTTTTATGGAGATACTGGGACATCCAGATAGTAATGAGTTACAGTGATCTAGCCTTGATGTAATAAATGCATGGACTAGTTTTTCTGTGTCATTTTGAGACAGGATGTAGAATATAGGCAATCATACATGCAAGTAGGCAAAACATAAGTAGATTATGAAAACAACCTCATCAATTTGACAAAAAAAAAATGTAGTCAATATAGTCACACTAATTCATAAATTTTAAATAGTTTTCATAAATAATCACTTAATTGGTTCCTTTAAAATATCTTTCCTAACATTTCAACACTAAATCCAATACCTGACAATGATGTAATCTTTGATTGTCTATAGAAATGTAATAAAAAATTTTTGTTTTTTGCGGGGGGCATTTCTGTTATAAGGAGAAAAAAACAGAAGAAGAAAAATCAGAAACAACATTAGGCTTTTTTTTACACCAAAACGAATATCTGAAGTAGAGGGTTAAGTGATTTAGTTAGCATTCATGTATTTTGGATGTGATATCCTTCCAAAATGCAAAATACCAGTTGTAAAATTAAAAAAGTATAAGGTAAGAGTTTACAAAATATGGACCTATACTTTACATTTAATTTCTCATATGGGAAATGGGTCATCATGAAATCATCTACTGTTTTCTCAATGCCATGATTGCCCCTTTAATTTCAGGGCTTTATGGACTCATATGCCACCTGTCAATGGGGCCCACACACACACAGTGAGCCACAGTCCAATTCCATGTATGATTTCCTGGTAGCAGGATTTCAGATTTGTTCTTTGAGTGTGTGTTGGGGAGGGATTGTAGTTATCCTAACGATCCCTACTGTCATTTTAATCCCCCTTTTGTTTAGCCTGTGTGTACATACTAGTGCTTGTCAGCCCACATAATGAGAATGAACATACACATGCACAACATTCACACACACAAACATACGTTACTGTGTCAGTGTGTCACATTGAAGGATTAACCCTCATGTCAGAGACAGCTTATGTGCCATCCATGCTTAGTGACAATAAAATATATCACGGGGCTTTTATATCTATTGCAACTCAGTCAACAAGGTCTGTTTTTCTGTGCTGAGGTTTACATTTAATCACGATTTAGTGCAATAATGACAAGAGGGGTGTGTATGTTTGCAAGTGGGTAGATCTCATGGTTGGAGAACCAATAGGACACGCTTAGACCTTAATTGGCAGCCTTGTCGTCCAATGACTGCGACCTTTATTCCGCTAATTCTGTTGTTGGACCCTGGCGTTAGAGTTGTGTAGTACTGCCAAGGTGTCTGTGGGCCACCAGTATTATGGACCTATGAAGAGCGCATAGTTATCTGGGATTATATTAATTTCGTTTGCTTGTTCTAAACATCCGTCTTGGCCAAACGGGCCCTGCAGACAGATGTTAGAGGACCAGGCAGGGTCCATGCTAAACCAGCTAGCTGCTGTAGTCAGGCACCGTCAGACGGACCGAGGGCTAGTTAGCTAGCCAAGCATTTAACTGTAAATTGGCTTGGTGCTGGGATAGCTAGCCGCCAGTGCAGCACGGTGGCACCGTTAAGTGACTCATAAGGAAAATGGATTTAAGAACTTGTCTCTGCTGATTATAACCTCAAGAGGAAACAACACGACAGACTGACAGACGCCGTTTGTTGAGCCATTGTACAGCCCGTTACAGGTGAGCACTGTTAGCTTGCTGCTAGCCAGGGCTAACCAGTGGAGACCCGACGAGCCAAGGCTAGTTAGCGTTAATGTATATGGAAAACAGGTTGATACAGTAACCCTATAATGTGCCTTAGCAGTCACCATGTATCTCCTGAGCCGTTTGCGCCTCGATGTAAAGCTCATGTGTACTACATTGTCTTTATGTAACATCACGGTTAGTGCGGTCGTGGTGCCGTGAGCTAGCTAACGTTGGTTTATCTCCGCCTCATGTACCTGCTGTCATTTCACCATTACGGTCTGATACAACCTAACGTTAACGCTAATCTTCAGCGTTATTAGTTAACTAATTAGTTACCTTCTTCACAGCCATGCGTCCCCACCCCGGCTCTAGTGTCACCTACTGCCCACGGTGGGCTGACTATGGCGGTCAGGTGATTTTTAATTATCGGTAATCAAACCCGAGACACCGCATGTCTACACGTCTGTTTAAAGGGTGGATCTGACAGTGGTCAGGAAAAGGCTTTAGCTGGTGTAGTAACGTTAACACAAAGTGTGCTGTTAGCTTGTCCTAGCCGCCACACCAAACTGAGGTTTTCCGTGCAGTTTGACATGACGTGTTGCCCTTCCTGAGCAGAGATATTTTTGCCGGGCTGGATTTTTTTTTTTTCCTCCGAGCTGTCAAACCGAGCCGTGCTGGCCCATCTGACTGAATAAGTCGAGGCTTCCGTGTCACCTGACCCGGCTGTATCTATTAACGCTAGGCATTCTTTGTATAACCCATATTTGCTAAGCGATTATTAACCGATTCAGTTCAAACCGTTTCCAAACTAAATCCAAAATTGGAAACTAGCGGTCAATAAATGAGGTTGTTGGCATGTTTGGTTAATAGCACTGTTTTTTTTTTTTTTTTGTCGGTTTGGTGCAAATGCCGAGGCTTTGGTTGCTGCTGCCATGACTGCAGCGGGCCATACACACCCAGTATGTGTCTGTGTATGTGCTGCTGATGCTGTAGGCTGTTCTGGATGTAAGGAAGTGCACTCTGTCTAGGGATTTGCTAGGATTTACAGCATTTAGGGTGAAAATGGTTTGAACTGAAGCGTTTAATAATGATCAGACAACATAGAGAGCACTCTTGGTTGAATGAGGAAAATAACTGTCGTGTCTTTATTGACATGCCCTGAAAAGATGCACAAGTCTGTGCGTATTCACTCAGCGTGTTAGGTTGTGATTCACTGGGTAGATTACTTTCATAACATATTCCTAAGTATTTAAAGCAAATGTGTCCCTTACAGGGCATTTGGCATCGTATTATTAACGTGTGGTCCCTGACATTAAGCTATTGCTAGTTTGCATTGCAGGGTGCACACAGGTGATATCAAACTTCACACTTGAACACAGAGCTTGTTTGTTAAGGCCATTCAAAGACTATAATTTCTATTCGATTCTAATATTGACAAATGGAGAAAGATGGTGTGATCATGTTTTTAGGGTCATATCAGTAACTGTAGTAATAAAGACAAGACACCTTGTGCTACTAGATATTGTAGTGGCATTATTTTTGATGACATTTGAGGTTTATAGTTTTGTACAGTGGAAAATTGAAATTCTGAAGTCAGTATCACCTAAAGTGAAGGCTTTATGTGTACAATTCAATTCAAATCAGTTTTTTGTATAGTGCCAAATTACAATTCAGTCATCTAAAGGAAAAAACCCAACAAATCCCTTATGGGCAAGCACTTGGCGACAGTGGAGAGGAAAAACTCCCTTTAACGGAAGAAACCTCCAGCAGAACCAGGCTCAGTTTGGGCGGCCATCTGCCTCGACCGGATGGGGTGAGTGGATAGAGGAGAGAGAAAAGAACAGCAACTAGGTTAGGGTAGGTTAGGGTAGCAAATCATTGTTTGTCTGCAATGACAGCACCTACTGTCTTAGAGAGCCATGTCTTCTTCTTGTAGATGGAGCATTTGCATCTTTCACAAGGTCTGTCACAAAACTACTTTTTGTCTGCTTTCATCTCCAGTATCTATTTATGAGCTCTGTGTCTTTAAATAATGGCAAAATATCTGCCCACATGTAGAATCTCAACATCTCCTTGCAGCTCCTAACCAGTTTGAAGAGCTCTAGAACTCTTCTACATTTTAATGGTTAGGAGAGCATTCTGATAAGGTTTTGACCTGTTAGTAATTTTCTACTCTGGGACCTTTGCCAAATATAGATCTGATGTATAGGCTGACAGCTAGGGGTTGCCTATTATGATGCACAGCTTGTACTGCAGACTAGATAAAATAACTGCTTTATTAATGAATGAATGATCACATGTCTTCATTTGGGAATATATGGGGGGAAAATTATAAAGAAAAAAGCTCCAGAAACTTCCCCCCCTTGAATTTTTTTCCTACTAAGTCTGACTAGATCCCCATTTACTGGTGATGGGCAGATGAAACCTTGTGCTTTGGGGATTTTTTTTTTCCTATTGGTCCTGAAGTGGCATCTGTTTGCTTGTACCACTAATGGCCCCTTAATAACCCTTAAAGACTGAGGATGAAACATTACCACATGCTACCGATTTTAGTAGGTTTAGTCTTGTATGTAGTAAAGGTCCAAGAAGCCTGTGTGTTATTAAATTTAGAACAAATTTGTTCTGCTGGGCTTCATGAAAGGTAGATGTTAGTATGTAATAGACAGTAAAATAATTATTAAATATGTTCTGTATAAAGCATAGAAATAAATTACTTTCATACTGTGAAACACTAATGCACCTTAATAGTCATATTGTAACTGGATTCGTCAATCATTACATTATGCTATTTAGCACAGCTATAGATAGTAGATAGTTTAATCCCTAAGGGGAAATTGTGGTCTTACAGTAGCAAAGAAATATATATATACATATGAGGCCATAGTAATAACCATACAAATTAATTTCTAAATATGGAGTGTCACCTGGAAATGTTCTCATACTTATCTTTCTAGTATATTGCCCAGTGTATTTCTCAAGTATTCTCTCTGTTTTTTCCACTGATGTCCCTAGTTTACCTGCAAAACTTTCAAATCAGTGTAGTGCTGCCTGATGGTGCATCAGACATCAGACATTCAAAGTCTATCATTAGTCATGTAGTTTACTTCTTTTGAGAAAAGCTTTGACACAGTATTTGGAAGCATTGCAAATCACTGGAATGAAACGAGCTTTGCAGCAGCTTCAGTTTCCTCTGCCCATGTCTGCCATTTGCAGTAAATGGTCAGTCTCTTAATAAAAGTGTCTCTGAATAAAATAAATTGAAGAATTGAAGAATAAATGATGAAAACAGTGAAGAATAAATGATGAAAACAGTCATTAATTGTGTATTTATTGGAGAAATTGTTTTCAGAGTTTGACTCATGTACCTAAGCACAGCTCACAGGGCATGCTAATTGGACATGCTTGCTTGACTGTAGAGTTTGTAAAAGCTGTAACATCACCATAGTATAAATTGAATCAGAGTGTGAAAGAGGAAGAGAGAAATTAATGCTGACGAATGGTAGAAAGGCAGGCCTATCAATCATTCCCTGTCTAAACAGGTGCACTTATCTTCTTAAAGATTGGAGGGAGGACATCTTGAGTCCATAAAATGAACATCTGTGTGCAGAGATGGTGCCTGGATTTATCCTCACAAACAGCTTTCTCTGCATAAGCTGCTGAACTGTTAGTGCTCTGTGAGGAATCAGAGGAAGGAGAGTAGAGGCCACTCTGTGCTTGACTTGGACTGGTCCTACAAAGCAAAAGTGATCTAGCTGGTGATGATACCTTATGCAATAGTTTCCTGCGAATGATCAGTTGTAGTAAAGCCTTTGTAGCCTTTTGTAGTAAAGCCACCTGCCATTTTTGATTAGCTGCAAAAAAAAATGTCATCATGAGTGTGGCTGGCTGTAGTGCTGTTATACTGTACACTTCTAACTTGAACACCTTGTCTTCGTTTATGAAAATGCCTTAACTTTTTAGAGTCTAGTTGAAAGACACTGTTTAGGTCCGCAACAACTAATCAATAAAATCGCTAAAATTTAATAATTACAATACTTGGCAACAACTTAATTTATCAGTTAGTTAGATCTAGTGATTTACAATATCTGATAATAAATAAATGATAATTAAACAATTTTTAGACAGTTATGTGGATAGTGGTGGTGCATTGTTGTTCCAGTTTTTCTGTTATGTGGTCAGACAGTCTTCCAGTAAAATTTTTACGGTTCTCAGGCCAATCAACACAGTAACTTGTGCATCTCACTGAGCAGACAGATTTCTGTTTTGTCTGATGTCGGTCCTCACTAAGACATGGGCATGGGACTCATGTCATACTTCAACTCAGCTTTTTTAGGCTTCATGTCTGTATTCCTCCCGTGCATATAGGTGTTTTTCTTTTTTTTTTAAGCTGTTGTCAAGTTGACAGGGAAAACCATACACACACACACCGCTGTTCTGATGACTGATGCAGGTTGGTGTCGGTGTGGGCTGAATGTTATTGTTTTCACATATAAACTCCTGACAGTGTCATGAGAATCACGTACAGAGATAGTCTGGAGTTGTTGTTTTGACCCATACAGCACAGTGAGAGACAATGGAGCTCACACAAGGGGAAGACTGAAACATTCATTCAAACCGGAAATTTGACTCCATCCCAGGCCACTCTAAATGCAAGCAATATAAGTGGACAAGCACGTTACCTGTTGCTATGCACTATGGTTGCTATGCTATGTATTTGCTATGTTTGTTGCCAAGAGATGCTATTTTTCTTCTTTCACACACTGCAGTGAGGGTGAAAGTTGCACTTGATACAAGCTTTCTGAGAGTCTGTCAACTTATATTGCTGCTATGTTATCACACGCAGGCCACCAAGAAATGTCCTGGGGGCTCCTGATGGTCTGTCCGCCACTGGCTCACATGACCACAATACCCAGGCTCTTACGACTAAAGTCCAGTTACTGTCCGGTCCGTGTTCCTCAGACAATTGTGTTTTTACATGCAGCTTACTAGAATAAATGTCATTGTTGAAGTGCATGTCTGCAAGCATGTCACTTCATTAGGGTTAATGCACAACTCATGTTTGCTTTACGTGAAATTGTAGTAAACGAGTGCCTTTTTTAATTAAATAAAATTTGATATGTTTAAATGTCCTCATACATAAAAGTAATTAATTTCTTCTTGTTATTACATGTGTGGCAAACTCGTTTACAATTCATATTTTGACAAATGTTGAAAAGAGACTACATATTCTTTAGTAAAAATCTGATTAATCGAAAACAAATCGAACACAAATGACTGCAATCGTCTGTGCATGATCTGAGGCTTAATGTACTCTTTTATGTTAGTGAATCTGAATGTAAGAACACTAAACATGCAATTTATTTTCATGATTACAGCGTATACAAATGTGAGGACACTTACATGCACTTTAGATTTTTATAGCATATATTAATGTTAACATTAACACTGACATGCAGTTTTTCATGTTCATACTGTACGAGAATTATACACTCTTCAATAAATTGTAACCTGAAAATTCATCAAAACAGTGCTGTATAGGTGCTGTATCTAAAATACAGCACCTATAAATGTTTGCATACTGGAATATTTGCTTTCTAACCGGCCATTTCTTCCTCTCATTACTACTGTAGGTGCAGCATCGTGACCAACCAGGACAACATGTTGACATTCAATACGGCCACCTTTGTGTTTCATCAGTATATACAAAGCAATCCACATCACAAACTTCATTGATGAGGAAAGTGTTTCCATCTTTTTTTTTTTTCTTCAACCCTGAAAAACCTCAAAAATAGCCCAAGGAGTCTCTATCTTCCACACTGTTGCAAGAGGGTGTTATGCAAACCTTAGTGTATTCTGCTAAGGAAGAAAACATAGGGGAGCCCCAAAAAATCCCCGGAGACGAAGAGGGCAAAAAAGAAAACGGCCAGTAGCTGGGAGGCTGACGATTGCATAACTGACAGGCATGGCTGTCCCCTAACAAAGTGGAAGGAGACCATCAGCAGGGAAACTGAGTTGTTCTGTGTTGCCATTGCTGACTCATATAAGTTAATACTATTACCTGTTCACACACAACTCCCCAGTGCTCAACACATTAAAAATATCTTTCTCAACAATTTCATTTACATGGATACTGATGGATGTTTTACTGGATTTTTCCCCGGATGTTTTGGGGCAAAAACACATCATTACTTTTGGCTTTTTTTTTTCCAAACACATCCCTGGTGCAGCTGGCAGGTGAGGTGGTTTGAATCAGCCACCGGTAGGGTTTAGTGATGCCTCGTCACAGGAAAACCAGGCTATTCCAGTGGCCCACTTACAGACTGCGGTTTCTAATACGAATCTTGGACTGAAAGCTAATTGTCTCCTTCTCTAAAAGAGAGCAAGAGATTGTAATTTCTTATTTTCAAGAGCTTTTTTTTTTCTCACACTTCCACAGCTGCCCAGACTGCTGATCCCAGTTTTTAAAATTCCACTGAATTGAATTTTCTGGATCTTTGGCTAAAGAAGATGTGTTTACAGACAATAAAGTAAAAGAGATAGAAAAACAGAAAGCCAAATCAGAATACATCCCAGAAATCTTTGTTTCAAGCTCTCATCTCCATTTTCTTTTTCTTTCAGCTTCATTTCATTTTTTTGCTTTTTTTCCCATTTAAAAGTCAACTACCAAAACAGGCCTGCCAATCTTTGTACCTCACTAAACATGTTCAGATCAGTCAAGTTAGTTTGGACTAATTCCTACAAGGTGTAAGGTTTATCAGTTTAGCTGAGGTTTTCTTTCCATCAGGATTTGATTGGATTTTTACAGGACCTATAAAAAGCAACAAATAATTTTGTTTAAACAGGAGGGTTAAAATACTTTTAAAAAAATGTAAATAGCCATCTTTTTTATAGGCGTGATTTTCACCAAGTCTTTATTCATCTTGCTATACAAGAAGCAGTTTACTCGTGCTTTTATTCTTGGAGAAGCAGACCTCTAAGGATTATTGGTGTCTGCTGGCTTGTATTCATAATTGTTTGACATGTTGGATAGAGCAGAGTTAAATTAGTGTTGTGTATTTGACTGCAATTCTGTAAGAGAGAGTTTCTGTAAGAGACACCTTTTCCGCTTCATAATTTGACACTTATTCTGGCCTTCCCATCCGTTTTTTCGGCTGAGTGTGAAATGGCTTTTAGAGCAGACTTGTAAGCTTCTTTTAATCTCACACACAGTAGATTGTGCTTGACCTAAGAACCTAAGAAAACAAGCGTTAAGTCCTCACATCTCACTGTGATAATACAGAGGCGTATCCTTTTTACAAGCAAAAAAGGAAGCCTTTCTAAACTATTTCACCTATTAAACTATCTCTTTTGTATTTTTTTTTTTTTTTTTTTTTTTTTTGCCAATCTTATCATTTCTACTCCCAACCTACAAACCCACTTAACACACCCAAAGAAACATTTCTTCCAGGGAAAAATTCCTTTTCATAGCAGTTGCTGAGCAGACACACTCCACACCACACAGAGAAAGTGATGCCAGGTGGCAGCAGTAAGAGTGGAGGGCGGGGTCCGTCCTCATCACCCCTTCCACATACCGTGGTTTCACCCAGCAGACCCCTGCGACCGTCCCGCTATGTTCCTGTGTCAGCAGCCACTTTTTTCCTTGTGGGCTCCACCACACTGTTCTTCTGCTTTACGTAAGTGGCAACAATGCATCAGAACTATTGCTACATGCAGATCTAACAAACAGTAATGATTGTGAGCAGTGCCATGTTCTTAATTGGACTTTGTTCATCTCTGGAGCTGTTTTCAGAGCAACATGTCCTTAAACCTGCAGTAAACAATATCTTCATATAATTAGTGCATCTGATAAGGATATATAATGTGAAAGCTGTCACTTGTGATTAAGCACCCACAGACTTATTACCAACTCAGCTGTTCTCTCAGATCTTCCAGGTGTTTGAGAGTCTTTTGGTCCAATAATTTGGATTTGTTTTTTTTTGTTTGTTTTTTCTGCAGGTTTTCATTCATTCACTCTATTTCATAGACTTTGTGGTTATTTAACTTGAAATTAAAAGTACAGTGTGTAACTTTGTTCTAATATTTTCCTTATATATGCTCCAAAATATATCTTAATGTGAAAAGGTGCTGTCAAGAGTGTCTTAGACTCACTGAACAGTCGAGGGGGGCAGTGCACAGATATTCACTTGTTTTTGAGTGAGTCTTACCCTTCTAACCAATCAGAGATGGCCAAAGGGTGTGTGCTTACAACTGTCAGTCAACACGTGAATATCATTACAGGTGCTATGACTGACTCCTAAGCTAGCAAATTCTTGATTCCAGAGACAGCTAACATGGTGCGAAAGTACAATGAAGCACTGGGTGGTGAGTAACAGGCTGGGGAAAGGAAGGTAGGGAGGGAGAGAGGGACGGGTACAGTGGTTTCTGCCTCCAGAGTCTAGTGTGAGCATTAGCTTGAATACCAGAACTTGCTTTCAGTAGTGGGAAGCTGCAATAACAATACACTGTCTGTAGCCACAGTGCCAAGGCAGCAAGATGAAGAGACATTATTCAGCACTTAAACCAATGAGAGCTGACCATGGTTTTGACGGTTCATGTCAACTTTATCTAAATAAGCGCAGTGCTATGCAACTTTATCCAGGAACAGATCAATTATGAGCTGTGTTGCAGAAACCAGCTCAGCTGGATGAGATTTAACACTTAGATTATAATTAATAGTTAATTTTATTTTTTTTGTTTTGATTATCTCTGCCAGAATGTAAAGTCAGTGATGGCATAGACCGTCATAACGAATCTTGCTGACACCTCACTCTGGAATGGGTACGTGTGTGTGTGGAAGAGAAAAAAAAATGGGTTAAGGATGGAAATGTGTAAAGCAATGTCACAGTATGTGTTTTGAATGTGACAAAGTCAGACTGGCAGGATTGTGTGTGCTCGTGCATTTTCCTGTTTGTGTGTATTTGAATGTAAATATGTGAACAAATCTAATCTGTGTGTCTGTGTGTATGTGTATGGTCAGTGCGGTGGGTAGTCAGGCCTGCGCTTCAGATTAGTGAAGAGAAAATAGGCCAACATCTGTCACCCTGACAAAAGCTCTTTATCCAGTCTGTTTCTTTCTCCCTGAGTCTGTTAATGTTTCTTTCCTGGCAGTCACACTTGCATTCCCTGTCATTTTCTCATCAGTGAAGTAATACTCAAAACAGCCAGGAAAAGCACAAAAAGGATTAAGACACCTCTTTTGATTTGTTGGCCTGTTATTATGTTTTGAAAAAGATCAGTTTGCCTATAAAAGTAATCAAATATCTCCATGTCTTTACATCAATCATAAAAAAAACATTTTAGCAAAGACACCTCATGCTGCCTTAGATAGGCTTAACTTAGTGATTGGAAACAGGAAGGAACTGCTTGCATCGTCACCACTGAACATTATATGTGACAAAATGTGCTTTCCTACAGTTCAGTCTCACTCTGGACACTTTTCTTGTGAAGATAGAAGTAAGCAACACATTGGTCGTGGAGCATTTTCGAGTAGCCCTAAGCAGTTTTTGTGACTAACGTACTAGTTTAAGATGGAAATTAGACAGTTTTAAAATTGTTGGAAACCTGTTACATTGTTACTTGTTCAGCAGTTCAGTTAACCTTTAATCATTCGCAGATTTGAGACTTTGGACATGTTGTAGTGATAACAGCTTCAAATTTAAAACTAGCTTTAAGGCACTGCACAGTTATCAGCAGACAAATCAAATCAGCTCCCATGTGGGGATTGCCCTAAGCCCTTTGGTCTTGGTGAAATTAAGAGAAATCTTAAACATGTCAACCAACAAGCCAATTTCCTTAAATGCCAGAATGTTAAGATGTGGTCCTACATCTTTTTTCTTGGGAACGGGACCTCGATTTCATTCCAATTGAACCATGTTTTTATCTGTCATGGGATATCTTTTCTGTTGATGTTCCAGGTGTCCGTGGCTTTCAGAGCATTTCTCAGTAGCTGTACCCATCTACAATGGAGTCATTTTCCTATTTGTGTTGGCTAACTTCTGTATGGCCACATTCATGGACCCCGGCATCTTCCCGAGAGGTAAGTGCATGGCTGACTGTACTGTATGTGTGTGTGTCTTATACTTAATGTCTACTGCAACATCTGGTTCGTGATGTTTTCCCACTGCAGGATGTCAGTCAGTTTATATTGCTATTGGTAAAAAATGTCCAATTTGACTTTGTGTTAAAAGGACAGTTTCTTGGTGGATCAAAAAGAAGAGGAGTTGAGGCACCGTATTTTCTGGACTATAAGTTGGATTTTTTTTTTTTTTTTACTCCTATGGCTTGTCCTGCAACTTATATAGCCCAGCGACATATATGTGTACATTTACAATAATTTTGTCAAGTAGTCACTAGCGTTAGATGGCACTTTTGACTCATCTGGCGACAATATTGTACTGCAGAAAAAGTAAAAACTCTTACGTTCACAATAAACTATAACTCCTAGTGTAACACAAGTGAAAACACCACCCAAAAGTAAGAGCAATTTTGCAGATTTCAAGCTGCAGGTGATAAAGTATGCAACTAAAACAAAGTTTGGAGTGAGTGTCGGCATTCAGACAACCCAAAAGATGAGAAGACACCGCTTGCCTATGATTGATTTCATGCAATAGTACGCATAGGGATACTGAACTTGTCAATTACTTTGTGAAATTTATTAAGAAATGTTTGTGTCTTCTGCTCCCATCTCTGCAGCTGAGGAGGACGAAGACAAAGAAGATGATTTTCGTGCTCCTCTCTACAAGACAGTAGAGATCAGGGGGATCCAGGTCAGGATGAAGTGGTGTTCAACCTGCCGCTTCTACAGGCCGCCTCGGTGTTCCCACTGCTCCGTTTGTGACAACTGTGTGGAGGTGTGGTCACACTCACCCATGGACTATTTACATAGTCTTTAGGGATCTTACCCATGTATACTGTCTACAAATAAAACTGTTCAATCAACACTTAGCTTAAAGTAGACCTACATTAACATTTTTGACAGAACTGCATCAACATCATATCTCCTGAAACACAGACGAATGATGGATGGTGCAGTATGGTTTGGACACAAGGCAAATTTAGACTTGTCCGTAACTGCGTATAGGCAAATCTCACCTACACATTGTGTGGATCTGCACATCCTGCATATTGATTAGTTGATCCCACTTCCTTTTGTGAGGTGGGAGAAAGTTGAATGTTATTATTCTACTTGTCTTTTTCTTCGCTAATGTTTTTTTGTTTCCTGCCTCCTACAATGTCTTCTCTTGTTTGTGTTTAGTTTGAGCCCCCTTAGCCGGATTGTAATGTAAAGAACATAGAGTATAACAGATATGCAACTACCTCAGAACTACTGATGCATATGTTCCCATCCGTGCAGTTATGCAGAAGTCTAAATTTAGCTTAAGACAACCACTTTTCATTCTCTGAGTGATACACTTTAGATGCATTAGGCATTCACGAAATGTTTCTGTTATTAGAGACTTCTCCCAACTTAGGCTGGGGACAAACTAGAGTGCGGCATGACGATTTCATGCCCTATTTGATCGTCGGGGTGTGTTGTGATTTAAACATGCTTGATATTTACAATTACTGATCAGGGAGGCTCCAACAAAATTCCCCCAATAGCCAATGAGAATGAACAGCCTGGAAAACATCACCAACCAGATGTTGCATACTTTTATACCTCACAAATATGGTAGCCAATCAAAACGAAACCACTTCCAAAAGGAGCACTGATAAAGAAGACATGCTTGTTAAATTATCCCAACAACGCGGTCGTCTTTCTTGTATTATGCAAGACATATAATTTCCACATTATGGTCGACAATGAAAAGGTATCACAAAGTCACGTTTGTTCATTCAAGTTTTTGTGAAATCTCATAGTCTGTAGAATCGCCAATGTAAAAATCATTACTACAAACAGCAGGTGTGTGGTCTCCCAGTCTCATCAAATCCTGTGTGTATTGAGAGGAGTATAATAGAAAAAAACAGTTGAAACTGTTCACTGTCTCAGCCTAATTTGTGAAGACTTTAAAATTGTCTAGTGTCTCCCCAGCCTTACTTGAAGTTAGATTCCAGTGCCGCAGGTATTTGCCTGCATACTCTCGCCACATGAGGTCAGGCATTGTCGTGCACTAGGAGGAACCCAGGACCCATTGCACTAGCGTAAGGTCTGACAGTGGGTTCAAGGATTTCATCTCGATACCTAATGACATTCAGGGTGTCGTTGTCTAGCCTGTAGAGGTCTGTGTGTCCCTCCATGGATATGCCTCCCCAGCTGACCCACCACCTGGTCATGCTGAGCGATGTTATAAGCACCATAACGTTCTCCATGGCTTTTCCTTTCACATCTGTCACATGTGCTCAGAGTGAACCTGCTCTCATTTGTGAAAAGCACAGGGTGCCAGTGGCGGACCTGCCAGTTCTGGTGTTCTGAGGCAAATGCCAGTCGAGCTCCACAGTGTCGGCCAGTGAGAACAGGGCCCACTAGAGAATGTTGCTCCCTCAGGCCACCCTCATGAAGTCTATTTCTGATTGTTTGGTCATAGGTATTCACACCAGTGGCCTGCTGGAGGTCATTTTGCAGTGCTCATCCTGTTCCTCCTTGCATAAAGGAGCAGATGCCGGTCCTGCTGATGGGTTAGGGACCTTCTATGGCCCTGTCCAGCTCTCCTTGAGTGCTCCTGGTATCTCCATTCTCTTGAGACTGTGCTGGGAGACACAGCAAACCTTCTGGCAATGGCACGTATTGATGTGCCATCCTGGAGGATTTGGACTGTAATGCATACCCTCATTTTGAGTAGTACACTCATTGAGTTTAGCAGCCTCTCTCCCAATACGTAGCGTGCTGTTGAGTGTAAGCTGAGCGTCACCTGCACACATAACAGATCACACATTACAAATGACAAACAGTCGTGGTGAAATCGGCAACTTACCATGTAAGAGAGTGACACTTTCAGCCGCAACCACTGTAGTATTAGCTGCTGGAAGATGTTATTACGTCATATGTGCTGCTTGTGATTCCTACACTAGCTGAGAAAGATTTAAAAAGTGTGAAACGTTCAGAAGATCCAAAAATTACAATATTCAGAACGAACATCAAAACATATTCTCTATTAGTTATTCCTGCTACCCTGTCACTTCACATGTGTTAAATTGCAGCTTCTATACCAGGAAGCAGTGTCATATTTTCTGATAACTGTATTCATTCTTAACAGGGAAATCACATGCCATTCCCTGTTCTGATTTTCTCACCACTGTCTTCTCTAACCTTCATTAATGTAGGACTTTGACCACCATTGTCCCTGGGTGAACAACTGCATTGGCAGGAGGAACTACCGCTACTTCTTTCTCTTCCTGCTGTCTCTGACAGCTCACATCATGGCCGTGTTTGGGTTTGGCCTGCTCTTCATCCTCTACCATAGGCAGAACATTGACCGTCTGCATGCTATTGTTACGTATCCTTTTAAGGATCTTTGGCATTTATTTTTGTAACTGAAGATTCCTCTTTGGCTTCAACAATTCAAAATGTTTTTGTTATGGTTTTAATTAAATATCCTAAGGATTTATGTGTGTATTGTGGGGGTTTCTTTTTCACACATTCAAAGCTAAATAATAAAACCTGACTGCTGTTCTGCCTTATTTATTATTGGGAGCACTTTATTGTATTTTGATTGTACATACATTTCTGTACTATGAAGGGTAAAATCTTGGGGGGCTGGAAATGCAGTAATGTTCCCATGGCTGGTTAGTAAACATGAACATTGTGAGTAAATGGTATGGGTTGAATTGCAATCATTTTGATGATGTATCTTGGCACTGCCAGGCTAAACTAATTAATATATGTGAAATATGAAAATGTGCATTTCCATGGTACGTTAAAACATTGAACTACTTTATATAGGCCATCTATCTGTTGAGTTTGGTATCATAAGATATTCCTTGACCCCTGTGTTCTCAGGCTAGCTGTAATGTGTGTTGCTGGCCTGTTCTTCATCCCTGTTGCTGGCCTTACTGGTTTCCACATAGTGCTTGTGGCCAGAGGCAGGACTACCAATGAACAGGTAGGAAAGTCGGTGTTTCAGAATTTGTGCAGCAATGACATGAAACATCCTGAATAGTCCTGGAAATCCTGGTGTTTTGAAGTTTGAAAATGTGTAGATAGAAATATTTGGACATCTTAATGCTTGTTACTCTTTGTTTTTTTTCTGTCTGTGTTGTGTATCTTTTTTTTTTTTTTCCTTCTCCAGGTAACAGGAAAATTTAGAGGAGGTGTAAACCCTTTCACCAATGGCTGTTGGAAGAATGTCTCTCATGTCCTGTGCAGCTCACAGGCACCCAGGTGATTTTTGAAAATTGTCCTTTTTACTTCACTCTAGAACTTTTGATCAGTAGTTGCATATCCATACATGATGAATATACATGACAAGGGGGAAGGCATAGAGGACCTACTTGTGGAAGCAATACATCAGACACAGTCGGTATAATTCCAAGCAGAGTGTTTTTATATCTCTTAAACCATGACTGCAGGAGGTTTTAAAATCTGATATTTGAAAGCTGCACTGATTATAAGTGGCATATTTTGTTGCTCAGTTAGAGCTTGTAACACCGGTGTACTTGTGCTGTTGGTGTTACTTACAATGTGGACACTGTGTTCGTGCTCTACGTAGGTATCTGGGCAGGAAAAAGTGTGTCCAGAGTGTGTGTGTGCAGCCTCCTTTTCTGCGGCCCCAGCTGACAGAGGCCCAGCTGGCTGCAAAAATCCTGGACAATGGCATACAGGGAGACCTGCACCGGGTAAGAATAGTAGGATGGAAGCTCTTGTTGGTTTCATCCTGATTGATTTAAACACAAGTTAAAGAAAAAAAATCTTTGGCCTACCAGTAGACAAGGGTTATATAAGGATGCTGTGCTACTTATTGAAATCTGCACTTGGTGCACTTGTATATAGACAGGTCCCAATGGCAACAGGAGGTTTAAAAGCTGTTTGAAATTCAGTATCCAGAAATCTTGTGAGGTCACATCAGTAAACACAACACAACCACATCTATGAGCATTTTTTCATGCTTCAACTCAGAATGCAAAACTACAAAGCAGAGTTCACACCTTTTGTTCATTCATTGTACCCTGATGTGAGACCTCAGCAACATTTGTCAGCTTGAACAGGATCTCTTTATTATTAGAAATTACAAGCATTCGTCTAATGTCTTTTATTTACAATACTAATTGTACATATTTTTTGCTGAAATATTGCACTGACTGGAAAAACTTTGTACAAACCTTCTTTGGCTTCATTGCAAAAATTATTTATATTTATAATTGCATTTGCATGAAAATTTTGATTGTCAGTCAAGGGAAAACCCCAGAAGTTTATTGTACAATTTATTGCAGTTTATACAGAACTTCTTTTTGTGGATAGGTGAAGAAAACGTGTGGCTTAATACATGCAAATTGGTTACAAATAAAAGGAAGTCAAAAACTGTACTCAAGTAAAAATGATTTTACTCTGTAAAAACAAAAACTATAGGTAAGGTAACTACTTAAGGTAGTGCACAGAGGTATTTCCCAATTACTTGAGCAGCAAGTAACTTAGGGAAAAAATTAAAACTGTAATTTTACCATGGTGGTGTTTTTCAGGACAAGATACACTAGTGAATGTAGATCTCTGTTTATCGTCAGTTGTCAGTAGCTGAGGGTGACTACTTGACTGTTGCCTAGTGGGTTGAGATGAATGCTTTCTGTAAATGCTGCATGATGTGAATATGGAGTGAGCAAATGGTAGTTGGTTGACAAGTTGGTGGCTGGCTACACTGGAGTGGATGGTTGTATTGAGTAAGTGGGTGCTGGTAAGAAGGGGGGTAGTTGTGAGCCTTCTCCTTTCATGGGCCCAAATGCAGTGAAAGACGAGGATGCCCCATGGCCATGACCCTGTAGATTTCCCCTTCACTATCATACTCACTACAAATTTAGTTTCTTAGTTTGTAAGACAGGTAAGTTCATTCAGAGAGGTTGATGGAACTGTGGAATTGTACAGCAATGGAGGATGAACAGGCATAGATGAAGCTGCCTGATAGTTGGGTACTGGGTCAATGCACATCTGCTTTTTACCTGGGTGAGGACAGCATTCATGAATGCTTTAAAATTGTTCTGTGTCAGAGTGGTAACTTTGATATACAGCTGCAGGAAAAAGTAATTGAAGTGAAGTTTAATATTCTGCATATGGTTTACTCATGGATAGAAATGTTCACCAGTTGCAATTAATCCTTCAAGTCTTTAGCTGTATTTATGACTTTGGTAGAAAAAAATCTGGTCTCAATTCATGATTAATTCCTGCAGAAAAATAGTAAAATTGTAAACAGTGCCATTACTTTTTCCTATTGTACGCTATTTATTATATTAAACCTAGTGGAGTAGCAGAACTAATAACACATCTATTGCTCCCCATCTCTCTATTTTCTTTGTCTTCTCGTCTCTGATTCTTATCTGCTTTTTCCTCTTTCCAGTCCAAGTCCAGTCTGGAGATGATGGAGAGCCAGTCATGTGATGCTGAGCCTCCCCCTCCTCCAAAACCAGAGCTCCGCTACCCTGGAATCACAAGAGGAAACACAGAAGGTAAATATTTCCAGCAATGCACATCTGAACTAACTAAATGAAACTAAAGCTGATATGATTCTAATTTGACTTACAGTGATCATTTTTATTCTTTCTTTTCCCACCTTCTTGTAGATTGCAGTCTATTGAACAAAGCCCCACCCACTCCCACCATGTACAAATACAGGCCCACCTACAGCCCAGGCAAAAATCACACCGCGCTCACACATGCTTATGCCAACCAGGTAATGCACACACAAACACAAGAGAGACAGCAGGTGAAATAACACACATTAAATCTGTTGTTCAGACACAGTACAGTGGCTTCACAGAATGCAGTCTTATAAAAAGGATGTGGTGTGTGTATATGTATCTGAGAAGTTTTCACCTATTTGTCCATGCCTCTGTTTCTTCCGTCTCCTTTATTTCAATCTAATGCATCTCCATTTTTGTTTTTCTTTTCCTTTTGGTTTCCTGTTGGCCATCTTGGTTTGGTTTCTCAGTGACTTTCTGTTGATCAGTATCAGTAAGTGATTGTTCTGAAAGCATATTCCCCTTTTATCTTCACTTTAACCTTTTTTTCCTGTCGCCTCCAATTTGCTCTAGACATGGGTGGAACACTGTTTGAATACATTTAAAATGATTAGTGACTGGATTTATCTGTCATGGCATAATTGTTTGGACAAAATGACTAAACCAGGAGTAATGGGCTGTTTTAAATGAAAGGACTGTACCTGAATACATCTGTTGTAACAGATCAGTAGGTTCTACTCAGTATTTATACCCATGTCTGATTCATATGCTCAGTCGAGCATTATGGCTCATATTTGATTCTTTCATTTCTCTTTAGTTTGTTCACCCACGTTTTATCTCCTTCCTAGTTTCCCTTTTCACTCTTATTAGACATGTTTTAGTGAATCCCATAGAGTTGACCCAAAGTTTGTCATATTGAATTGTTCACCTTAGCTCACATACAGCATTCAGCTGTACGTGAGTCATAATTCATACTAATTTACCACAATTTGTACTTTTTGATCTTGTCAGCTGATCCTGTCTTATTTGGAGAAAATATTTCTTTTCAACAAAATAATTTGCTGATACCAGACAGGTTATGGATAACACCCACCTCATAAATCAGTACAGAAAGCATTCTCTACTGATGATCATCTTATAATCGAATGCTTGGCTTCATTATCAAATATTTGCAGTGTGCAGACCTGAAGTTTCAATTTCTGTGGCCACATCTTAGCATTCCTCAAATAAACTAAATTGAATCTAAAAATTGGTTATATGAAGCTGAAAGGATAGTCTCACATTGGTCTTAAAACAGTGTTGACATGCCCATATGTACATAGGAATATGTCATTGTAACTTTTTCTAGCCTACACACCATCCCTGAAGCTTTCAACCCTGTGCAAAGTTCATTTGAGGCTCAGATAAAGTTTCAGCTTTCTCACTAAGCTAGTTCTATTTGCCGTCTTTCAACCTTGCAGTCTCTTTATGACAAATGACCCTCTTGTTTTTCCCAGGAAAGCCTTTCTTTGGGTGTAAGTATAACTGGTCTTCTCAAATTGTGCTTGGAGTTAAATTGAATGCAAGTCTGTACAGATTTGATAGCAGGAATATTTTTGCATCTTGTAGTTTCTTAAACCTTCTCTCAGACCAATATTGTTTTCAGACCATAGTGCAAAATCACAAACCCATCCTTTAAGTCATGACCTGTAACGACACAAGTGTCTCACAAAGAAATGTTGGTCCAGCCTCAGGTGAGGTGTTATGTCAGAATGTCGACAATAGGGGAGCTCAGTACAAATTCACAACGTTCACAAAACTCCACATAGCTCTTTACTTTCATTTGCTGAGCTTCTTCTTTCTTTCCCCTTCTTCTTCCTCTTCTCTCCTTCAACTTGGCTCCTCTCCCTTCCACCTCCTCTTGCCTCCTTCAGTTAAGTCGAGGAGAGAGCATTGGCAGTGCCAGGGACTCCTCCTCCTCCACCTCCTCCCTCCTCCAGGCCAGCCAGCAGCCTGGTTTCCGATCACAGCCCAGCCTGGACCGAAGAGACACATCGTCTGACAGACTGGGAGGGGGAGGAGGTGGGGAGAGGAGGGAGGGAGTAAAAGAAGCAGGAACAGCGGGCATCCCTGGCTACTCCCTCGGCGGACGCTCGTACCCCTCCTTCTCAGATCCCACTGTCCTATCAGGAGTGGCGTCACGGTCTTCCAGCTCCACGCACACCTCAACAGGAGCAGTCCACGTCTCTGAGGCAACCACCACCTCAGCCAGTTTCAAGAGCTTAGCTAATCAGACACCCCCGCCTCACCACACGCCTCGCAATGGGAGCCTGTCATATGATAGTTTACTGGCTGGTGGTGAAGATTTTGACAAGGGGGCGGTGACAGGTTCAGCTGTCCCTGAGGTTTCCTCTGGGAGACCCTGCACACCAGCGGCAGGCGGCTACGGCTCCCCCTTCTTGTCATCACAGCAGCGAGAGGCTGAGATGCACTCCCAGTCACCCCATCACCACCACCGCTCCTCCCACCATCACCACCACCCTTTCCTCCATCGCTCATCTTCCTCTGCATCCTCCTCCCCACCACCTCCTGCAGAAAGGGAGCGCCTGCTGGGCGAACCCCAACCTGGCACTCACCTGCCATCTGTCAATCAGGCCTCCGCTCCGCCCTCCTCCTCAGCCCCACCTCCTCCACACCATCACCACCATCACCACCACCATCACCACTCCCATCATCACCACCACCACTCTTCCTCCTCTTCCTCTACCTCCCGCCCTCCCCGTTTTGCTGCCCCTCATGCACCACCCCACCATGCCTACCCTTATCGCACCCGCTCCACCGACACTCCTCTGGGCTCATCCTCTAGCTCCACGACCCACCCTCCCCGCTCCCCACACCCCCCGCCTCTGGGCAAGTCACTCTCATACTCGAGCGCTGCAGCAGCTGAAATGCAATACCGGCTCGTCCGAAAGGCCTCTGCATCAGCTGGGGCGAATGCAGCAGGGGTAGGAGGAGGAAGTGGAGGAATGGGAGGAGGAATACAAGCACCGAAGTGAGTATGAGTTTTGCCTTTTGTCAGGATGATTGGTTTGCTGCTAACCCTAAAAAAAAAAAAAAAAAACACCTGCCCACCTGAAAACCTGACTACCTGACTGACTGCTCCTCTTCTTCTTCCCTTCTCTCTTCCTCCTCCTGCCAGATTTCCTGTGAGTTCCTCCTTCTTCTCCCTTTGCTTACCTTCCATTCTTCTGTGATTTTTGTTTTACTGTTAACATGTGGTTTGACTGCTTTACATTACAGTACATTACTTTGAACCAGTGCCTTTAGCCATCTACAGGTAGCTCTGTATCTATGCACAGTAGCAGTTCTCCTGGACTGATTTGTTTCATAGTGTAACTGTAATGGAAACATAAATAAAATAGGGAGGGAAGCCAATTTTAATAGTAGAATGTAAATAGTAGTTCTTAATTCAAATATTGAAAAACATAAATTCAGGTTGTGCAAAAACAAGATGTATAATGACAATATCCACATTTTTCCAACTCATAAAATATATGTATTTTGAATTGAATAAGAAAGTTTGTCTAAACGTTTGACCAATAGTGTACTGTAACTGTCACATCTTCATCTTTTCTTCAAATGAATTCTGGACTTCCTGTCCTCTCTGTCACTGATCTCTTTTTCCCTTATTGCATTTTTCTAAAACCAGGGATGAGCTAATACAGATGAAACCTCAGAGTCAGACTAACAGCAGCAAGCCCCTCAACTCCACCTCTGCCTCCTGCTCCACCCCTTCGTCTCCCTCTCACCCAGTGAGCGTGTCCACCCAGCCCAGAGTGGCCTATCCCAGCTCAGCATTGATGCAGAGTCCCTCCCACAAGCCCCAGGGTGGTGGAGTGAAGAAGGTGACGGGTGTGGGGGGCACCACCTATGAGATTTCTGTCTGAGGGGTACCCAGTCTCCAACTCAATGATGAAAGCACAGACACACATCTGATGATCAGTGAACACATTTTGTCGGAGCCTCATTGCTCACTGGCTGATTGGCTGTGGGGCTGAACTGTACTGGATGGTTCTGCCTTAGGACGTCCACTTCAATAACTGCAGATACACTGACAATAAGACATGGATTGACGTAAGCCAGGACTTGCTTTTCAGTGGGCTATAAAAGACTGGCTAAAACAGAAACCAGAATTGGCTTGATTGTTTCATCCTGCTGTAGTTCAGTAGGTAGTATGAGACACTGGCATGTCCAGATGTGGCTCTAGGTATCTATGCTAGGCATTAATACTGCCAGAGTTAGGAGGTTGATCCCCACCGGGCCCACCAGTCATTTCTGGATCGAGGTTAGTGATAATTATAATGAACACATTCATATACAGTCTGCAATCCTGATCAAAATCAAAGTAGAATCCATTAAAAGTTAAGGGCTTCCCATTAACAACCAGTTTAGTGTAAATGCATTGTGTGACAAGTCAGACTTTAGTCATGGGTAGTATTTAATCAAGGTCCCGTGCCCCAGTTGACAGTTAAATTGTAACAACATACACCCAGTAGTGTGATTTGTCTGGACCAAGAACACGACTGGTGTTTGTATTCCCAGGTGTTGTGTGATGCATGGAGTCAGCAGTGCAGCCCAGGAATTCTCTGTAACCTGCCGCTGTCTTGCTCGCAGCCTTCCCGTTGCCACAAACCGGCAGGAGCTCAGTGAGCAGGCCCTGAGCAGGCTCTGTTGAGCACTGCAAGGACCGTGCTTTAACGTTTCCATGGAGGTTGCTGTGTGAATTCACTTGCTGATTCCCTCTTTGATTCATTTGTTGATTTCTTGTGAATATGAATCTGTGTTTGTACAGGATGATGTGATTTTAAATGTGGATTTCTTAAAAAAAAAAAAACAAACAAAACAAAAAAAAGTGGCATTAATACCACACTGCAGCATGCACTACTATTACCAGCCATTACAGGCCACTGAGTTTGGCTGTGGACCATGTCATCTATTTGAACAAACTAAAGTGAACAAGGAAATCATATTTTGGCCTTTTGTTGTTAATGGGGTCCTTTTTTCTAAAGATGAATTCTTTGAGCAATTGCCTTGGAAGTGTAAGTTTTGTGTTTTCTTTTTAATTTCACTTAATTTGAACTTGTTTATAGGAATTTTTATGGAAATATAGTTATTGATAATCAAAGAGTTTTTAATACAGACCCAAAGAATGGGTTTTGTTGTCAATTTCAGAATCATGACAAAACAAAAAAAAAAAGAAGAAAAAAAAGGTGGCCCTACTGAATGGTTTGGGTTTCATGCTCTACAGTTGACTGTGGAAGTCTCCAAGATGACAGCAGGAAAAAAAAAAATCAGGAGTTGCAGAGCCAACACCTTATTTCCAGTATAAGACAGTCTTATACTCAGTTTGCATCGTCAGTAATGTCCTCATTTAATAGTTATCTATGAAAACATTTCAAGTGGAAATGGCCACTTATAAAGTGAAATTCCAAGGACTGAGTACAATACAGAAAATAAAGTTGTGACTGAAAGCATTCTGAGATACAGAATTTTGTGAGAAAAGATGCCATGCAAATGAAAAGTGACAGTATTAGAAGAAAATATCTTATCTGGACAGCTGAATGTGTGTTATGCTTAGACTGAGTTGATTGAGTTACATGTGCATTTTTGTTTTTCTTGGCACTCCATTTATAATGTACAGTTATTCTTCTGTTTCAGCTTTATTCTGAAAATCAGTTTTCCATATCACAGTGGCTCTCACACTGTTGCTGTGCTATTTAAATTGATTATACGTGTGAATTTCCTGCTGGTCTTTAAATTGTACCTCATTTCTCAATGAGGGTGCTTGACTTGCACTTGCAAAAAGATTACATGGACTTGTTTTTTTGTATTTTTCTAATCAAATCTAGATTAAGTGTATGATGAGAAATGTTAAGATTTACAGGTGAGGAACCTAGTCTGAGAAAATGTGCTAAAGACTTTTAAAAAAAGTTGTACACATAAAATACAATTCCTTTTCATTGCCTAACAAGCTATCCATAGATTAACAGTCAGCCACCTCCAGCTGTGGCTATATATATATATATATATATATGGCACTTTGCTGCACCAGTTACTTTCTGATTCAGTTGAACACTAGGTATACAGCATACACTAAATATAACCTTCAAACTATTTACACTAAATCTTTTCCACTGCCCGTTTTGGTGCCATCCTGCCTACATTTAGTTTTTTTTTCTCTCTGATCCATTGTGAAAAAGTACAAGATTCACCATTGGACTAATGAACTGGTACAACAGGATTGCTGTACAGCATGTATATAGCAGGTGGCAGATTGAAGTCTGATTGCATTTTCTGGAGTGGCACCTTTAGGTTACCATCCATGGTTAAGTTGTCTTTGTCCGGTCTGGGACACAATAGGAAGAACACAGTGCCACATTACTTGCTATCGGAATGGCCAGTGTTGGTCAAATAAATTAAGCACACATGAAGTGGTATTAAACAGGAAGAGACTCCTGTATGATGTGAACAGTGTATGTCATTTCAGCTTCGTTTTTCATTTTCTATTTGTGGGCACTTGTTTGAGCAGAATAGCTGGTGTCAAAGAAGACGATGGGGCTGTGGGTGTAAGTTAGCAAACACTTTTGGCAGGCTTTTTTAGCCAAACACGTGTCCTGTACAGATTGTGTGTGTGTGTGGCTGTATGTATGTATGTGGTGAGCGGCTGGAGGAGGAGGATGGATGAACAAAAAAAATCCGTATGTTACACACGAGACACTGCTCATCATCAGCTAACACCATTCCCACAGTGAAGCATGATGGGCAGCATGATGATGTGGACTTAGGGGCTTCTCAGCAGGAGGGACCGGAAGACTGGTCTGAACTCAAGGAAGGTTGAATGTAGCTACAGAGGAAAACCTGCTCTAGAGTGCAGAGACCTGAAACTCGTCATCCTTCACCACAATGATCCAAGCTTCTTACAAGGTACTGAATTAAGAGTCTGAATACTTTTATAAATGACAGATTTCAGTTTTTAATTTAACAGATGTGCTAAAATTCCATTAGTGTAGCTTGATGTGCAGACATATAATGCAATGAAACAGTCCTGGATTAAATCTCTCCACTGTGAAGACTATTGACACTGTTAGAGGTGACCAGTTATTGCTGCCATTTCTACATTATACAGTATTTGTACATTTCTATTCTATCCTTCTACATAACATTATCACACTGTACAAGGGTTTCTGTTCAGGTCACCCAGTGTAGTACTGAAATGTTAAGCAAATTATCATTTAACTTCAGAATTACAGTAAAGCTGCACAGAAACGCTTTATGTGCACAGTGTTTTATTGTATGAATAACAAAACGGCTGATTTCGGAGGCATTTTCAGCAGACTTCTCTATTCATGTCCTATACAAACCTCGGAATGCAGCTCAAATAAAAAGCATGACAAAAAGATAAAATCAATTTGATGATTTGTGATATATCTGTGTAACTTGCATATGTGGTCCAGTTTCAAAAGTGTTTTAAGGAATAAAATCTCACAAAAAAAAAAAATCTAAATTGTGATTAGGAACATAATCAAAATGGAAAGTAATACAGGAAAATTCAATAAAAAGAGGAGTTCACCAGGAATCACAGCCTTTCCAAAGATAATTTTTAAATACATAAAAACAAAAATCGATGGAAAACATCCCTGGAATGTGATGTCATCTGACTGTGTACAGAACTTCTGTTTGAAGCTATTCTCGAACCTCATGAATATCCAGGTGTTTGACCTTATTTGACCTCATTATATATGTATATATATATATATATATATATATATATATAATGTTATATATTAAAGTGGTCTTTTATAGTGATCTTTTATACTATATTATATATATATATATATATATATATATATATATATATATATATATATGTGGTACTGGTTTCCTGTCAGTATGTTGCTTTGTTGTCTGCTTAAATCACAATAAAAATAACAAATTTACTATGGCTGTGTGCATAGTTTCTCTACCCCAGGCTCAGGAAACACGTAGGTCCACCTGATATGAAGATGAGATCATGGACGATTTCTGCCTGATGTATTTGCTTAACGTTACTTGTTATAGGGGCAGCATGGTGGCTGAGTGGTTAGCACTGTTACCTCAGAGCGAGAAGGTCCTGGGTTTGCAACCCAGCCTTTCTGTGTGGAGTCTGCATGTTCTCCCTGTGCACTCTAAATTGCCCATAGGAGTGAGTGTGAGTGTGTGAGGTTGTTTGTCTCTATGTGGCCCTGTGATGGACTGGTGACCTGTCCAGGGTGTACCCCTGCCTTTCACCCAAAGAGAGCTGGGATAGGCTCCAGCAGATCCCTGTGACTCTGGTTAAGGAATAAGCGGGTATAGATAACAAACGGATTACAGATGGATTACTTGTTATAAAAATCAGATTAACTCTACACAATTAAATGTTGATGAGAAGGGCTTTCTGTCTTACATGAAACCATTTAGGATATTTAAGAATAGGTCGGCCCAGACGCTGAGAAAAAAGCAGGACAAGCTTTACGGTCTAGCCTTCCACATGACTGCTATTAACCTATCACTTATTGGTTACTGAAGAGCTTGGTTTATTACTGGAGTGTATTTTACATGCTGCGGCTAAAAGGGCAACTGAGATAAAACAGAAAGTTTGAAGAAACAGACTGTATAGACTTCTTACAATCTGTTTACAGTAGAATTGCACAAGATTGTGTGTCGTGTGAGTTAAAACCATTCATTAGATCAATAAAACATACTGTCTGCCCAGCTTCCATGTTCTTGAAACTGCTTGGCAAGAATGTAGCTGAAGACAACCCTGTTCATCTGAATTTGAGGCAAATATGATGAACTAAAAACTACAAAGCAAAGAAAGACTGTAAAAATGAAATGAAATTGGTGGAATGCTTTGACAGAAAACCTGACTGTGATCTGTCCACAGTAGTACAAATACTACAAATTCAAGTCCAGAGAGATGAAAAAAGATACTATCCAACTATCAGAAAACTTCAAGAAGTCATGCAGATGTGGCGACACGTGCTCCCATATCTGTGTCTGTCATTTCAAAGCTAAACCAATGGGACCCTGAAAATGTAACACTGCAAATAAATTCTGTCAAACACACTTTGTGTGTACTACCCAGTTATAACTTAGTTTACAGGAATGTACAGTTAATAGGATTAAAAAAAAAAAACTCTCAAATTAGTTGACTACAAAAATGTAAATCTAAAACAAAGTAGCATTCACTGCTTCCTCACTGTTAATTAGTAAGAACTCATCAGCCTATAAATGAGCAGTCACTGAACTTCACAGTTTCAGTCATCAGAAATGTGATGTGTAGACTTCAACGAATACAGCAGGTCACCACAGCACATGTCCAGGCCTTACACTGACATACGTACCTTTTCATAGTATTTTACATCCCCTTCAAAAACTGGCTATTGGATCGTAGTATGCTCCTCCACTCAAGGAGGTCAAGTGATGTACACTTGTTCTCTTTGGCTACTTTCACATTACTTGCTGATCCAGCCCTGATTCCAAAACAGTTTTTTTTCCAAAACAAAATGTGAACAAATTTAATAATCAGATCTGGTCCACCTGCATATGTGGTCCCAGCTTTGATCATCTCTTAACTGCGACTGTGAACACAGTCTCAGCGTTCACACCAGTTCCAGATACATGTCATGAATATGAACCATCAACACAAAAATCAGAACTGAGCATTAAAGCCTGTGATGTGAATGTAGCCTTTGCTGAAACCTGAAAAGAGGAAACAGACTTGAGGCCACTGGAGCAGCACAGGTGTTGAGCTGCTGGGTTTGAAGTACATTTAGTGTTAAATGGGGGCCAAAAGGGGCGGGGCTGCTGTGACAGTTCTGATTTTCACAGCAGTCCGTTCCTGTGACTAACCAGCATTAATGGTTGGATCTTTTCCTCTGTTCCAGGTGGGGGTGGATGAGTGGGGATGCAATGATTCCCGCTGACACCATTTAGTATATTACTGACTCATGAGGAGAAGATTAGAGTGAAGAAGAGGTGATGAAGGAGGAGCTGACCAGGACCCACTTGTTCCATCCAGAAGTTGAAGCTGAGCAATGCAAACCATTTTATTTGTCTTTCTTGGATTCAGACTCCTCCCCTTGGGCATCAGCTCCTTGCTGCACTGGTTCTTCCTCCTCAGGAACTGGGGGGAACTGGGACAGGCTGACCTTGTCTCCTTTGGTCTTGCTCAGTTTCTTGGCTTTCTGATAGAGCTCGTTCAGGTTGAATTCTCGGATGATGTTCTCCTGGTATAGAGAAATAAGAGGCCTTTTACAAAGGTCCTTATGTAACACTGCTGGGTTAGTATGGTACATGCTTAATGAAAACTGGTTTAAATATATTTAGAAGTGAAGCCCTAATCCAAGTGTTGAATTTGGAAATAGAAGATGGAGGCAGACAAAGTGGTTCCAAAAAGAAATGGCACTGGAACCATCATGTGGCAGAGGTTTGGGTCCCTCAAGGAAGACACTGAACAATGGTTATACAGTGCCCTCCGCAATTATTGGCACCCCTGATTAAGATTGGATTTTAGCTTCTAATAAATTCATTTTCTTTTTAAAAATAGAACCAAAATGCTTTAATTAATCCAGCCTTTAATTGAAGTACAATTATTCAGCAAAAAACAAAAATAACATTAATAAATAATTGACTTTATATGAAATCATGTGTGCCACAATTATCGGCACACTTCGTGTACTTCGTACAACCCCCTTTTGCCAACAAGACAGCACTTAATCTCCTCCTATAACATCTCACAAGGTTGGAGAATACAGAGAGAGGGATCTAACCTATGCTGTGTAAACATCATAATAGGGGTTTTATATAGAATTAAGGCAGGGCAATATAGAAAAAAAAATCTCATCACGATAATTTTTTCATATCAGTCGATATCGACATATAATCACGATATAAACCAAAGCACCATTTCAGTCAAACTTAAAGGTTCCTTTTTACTCTAAATGTAAAGATATAAGGTTCATTTTGGTTTAAATATTAATTTTCTTTTAAAAATTGTACATGGTAAGCATAGTACATTATACAACAGTACTGCAAATAAATAAAATAGTTATAATAAATGAAATAAATCTGTATTCTAAACAGTCAAAAGCCTTAAGTGTTACAGGAGAACACACTGAATTTGGTCAATACCAAATAAATAAAATCTTAAATCTTACATCCTGAATTTATGAAATGAAAATATTAAAGCTTTCATGTTTTACACAAGAAGAGACACTTATTTAAATAATAGGTCTGCTGTTGTCCAGCAAGTGTCACTCTTGTTTTGAGGGACCACCAACACTTGCTTGAGTCTGGGTCTGTGTAAAGTCATGCATTTAATGTGCTCTAATAGATGGCACTGCTTTAGGTGGTAAAAAGGCTATTGGCATTATCTGTTTTAAGTAGAACATGTTTCTGTTGTCAAATATACGGTTTTGCGGTGCATGCTGTTCTGCTTCTTGTCGGAATTTAAATATCTCTACACTAGTAAAGTCCTCAGATGCTTGCTCTCAAGAATGCTCTCGTCTTTTGAGCTGTGTCTGTTTGGGTGTTTTCATCATTAACACAGACACTTGAGTTGTCGTCAACATTTTCTGTTCTGTTCATCTTTTCTTTAATCAGGCCCCACTCCTGATGTACTGGCTTACACAGTGACAGCAGCCCGAACACTAGCATGTGAGCTGCTGCTCCCTGCTCTGTGCTGTGTGCCTCAACCTAACAGTCATGCTTTCTTATATTTAGATATTGCTTATATTTGTTCATATTAAATAAAAAATGGCCAGCTCTTATCATCGTGATGCAAAATATAATTCGATATTTGGCACAGCCCTATATAGAATTCAAAATAAATTTTGGATTATAACAATTTATTGAGACAACTTACATCCTTTATACTTCTTGCCAGTATTGGTGGGAGGTCTTAAATTCTTTTTAAAGTGGTCTAAATTGAGCTTGATGAAAGCTGCAGAGAGCCTGAAAATTAAATACTATATAACATTTAATACTAAATTACAGCACATATTATTGACTGCATAACTAAAGTGTTTTTTTTTGTTTTTTTTTAGAAAGATCACAGATGTGGAGTGCCCTGTCCTGTCTAACCTCAGTGAAGCTCCAGGACACGGCTCTTCCCTTCTTGTCCACTTGGGGGCGTCGCATCACTTCCTTCCCTCCCTGGAACAACACTAGGGAAGGAAGCTGCTTGGACAGTGGAGAGGTAGATACCTTGTACCTGCAAAAACAATATGTTCATATTGCTAGACAATTCTATCTCACAAAATAAAAGCGCACTACTATCTTACAGCTGAGGAGACAAACTTCCTAAAAACCAAAGAGAATTAAGTAGAGATAAAACATCTTACTTTTTGGAAACCTCTCCATAACGTCCAATGTCCACTTTGCCAAACTTGAGGCCAGCACAGTTATACCTGAAACATGAGAACAGAAGTAACTGAAGTCTTTATAATATTATAGTGTCACTGTTTACTGTTACTGAGTGGATGTATAAGTCTTACTTGAGAGACAGATCAGCATAGACAGAAGCAAAGGACTGGCACTCAGGAGACCAGTTGGCAAAAAATTCAACAATCCATGTCACGCGACTGTCTCTGCCCAGCTCATCCTGCACAGTATGCCACAATATACATTTGTGATTAAACAGAAATTGTGCTCTTCATTATGTAGCCAAACTACTAATACTAATTCAGGTTTTACTCACATCAATGGTTTTATCGCTGAAGTATTTGATGTACTCTGGTCCCATATAAAGAGGAGGCTTACAGGTCATCAAAAATACTGAAGCAAAGAGAATAAGATAACACTGTCTGTGCCTTTGTCGAAATTATTTCACGAAGTCAACTGACAGAAGAATAACTGGCACAAACTGAAAATGTTACTAAGTCATAAGACAAAATGATACTCAAGAGAGGCTCAGTGATTTTCTAAAACAGCTGGAAAATGTCATATGTAATCAAGCATTACTCAATTATGAGACCACTGTGGATTTACTGGGGACTATTTTCAGTGGTGGAAGAATCCACTTGTGATGCTCTGATGAGTATTTGTAGGAGCAGAACAGTATGTGAGACAGAGTCAAGAAACTACAGTTTGAGCATTTCTGTTATGATGGAGCATGTGAACCAGTGCAACCCCAGTTTTTAGCTTTTAGACAACAGGATTAAGCTTGCACACATATCACATATTAACATACACAATATTAACGGGAGTATTTATTGTGGGTCCTGAATTGGTTGACAATAATTAAAAGATTTCACAATTTTTTTTGCTGTTTGGATAAATAAGAGAGGAAGCAGCTGTGCCAATTGGTCGAAGTATGTAAGAGCAAGTTGCACTAACCTATGCAAAGTGTCAGGTAGAGCAGTCCCATCCTGATGTCCAGTCTGAAGAACAGGATGACATTGGCAACTTTGCTGAACAGGATGATGTTGCCCACGTGCTGCTCCACCGTTACTGATGTTAACCAATACAAAGACATTTTTAGCAGGAGTAATGATGCTTATCTGTTGTTAAACTGCTAAACCTATGGTTGTTTATGTGTTCCAACCAAATATGTTCAGTATCCTTGTATTATTACAATTCAGGTTACTTTATGTAGGCTATGGTAAAAAAAATATATATATATATATATATCACTATCAGACTACAACATGGAGTACTGCTGCACAGGACAAAATTATCCAAAAAAAAAAAAAAAAAAAGCCCATTAACTCACTTGCTCGTCTGTTCTTCATCATGACTATGGCACTGAGGAACATGAGGATCTCCACCTCTCTCTAAGAACAAGAACATGACATAACCAGCTAACCAGCAAGACTGCAACATGATTTGATGCAAGATGTTACTTATTTCGCCCCTGACAAAAATACCATTTTTTTCTAATATGTATTTCTAATATGATGTATGCTAGTATGTTTGTAGTTATATTCTCAATACCAGCCATCCTTTTTCTATACCTGCTTATTCCTATTTAGGATCAGGGATCTGCTGGACCCTTCAAATCCAGGTGATTTATTATTCATGAGATTATTGCATTTATGCTGTATATCCTCAGTTCACCCGTGGGATGCGCTTTGGAAATAAATAATTACAGTGATTTACACTTTTAGTGTGTGTATGGGGGATGTTGGCAGCAGGTGTGTTTAAAATAGTAACATGCAAGTCTCTTTGCAAAGAGATAAAACGGTGACGATAAACCCATGCTTCTGCAGCAGCGACTGGACTATCAAGGAAGCCGCCGTTCCCTTGTAAATTTATGCTCTTTTGTGTGACAATATCTCAATGCGAAATGAGCGAAAGCTTTCCAACATTAAAGGACTAAAGACAGTCTTGTGTTCCTGGAGTCGCATGTGTTCCCGCGACACATGACGCTGCAGTTTGGATGCGGTGTTAAAATTCAATGCACGAGTTAGCTTCTGTTTTTATAAAAATGCTCCATTTAATGTTTCCTGTACTGACTGATTGAACGTCACCAAACTGACGCTACCCATCGTTAGCTCAACCAGTAGCTAACGTTACTGAATGGCGTAACAAAAGTGGTAATTTCTGTATTTGTAATGAATGCCGAATTACACAGTATATATGCCGTATGAAATATAATACTGTAATTAATTGTTGTGAGTTATAGATAAAGTTTTTGTTACTTGTGTGCTATGCTAATAAGCAGAATAGTATAAACATCCAGTTTTTTAACCGTAGTTTGGCCTGTCATTCTCTCCCTCCAGCTAAGAGAAGCTAATGTCACCTGGCCCTCGCTAACATCCTCCAGTGATGGGACCTGTGCCTATACACTGAACACCCCGCTACCAGGACCTCAATTCACAGTTGTTCAAAGGCAGTTTGTGGCTTTCTAGCATTTGCTACGGACCCAGTCGAAGTCGCAGGAGTTGCCGTCCTCTCGCTGCGTGGCCAGATGGTCGCAGATACCAGGGGTCTTCCGAACAGCTAGAAAGGCTATGGACATGAAGAGCGAAGCTATATAATAGGGTTTCAGCAGCCATTTGTACACCTGTGGCAAGTGATACAAGAAAGCGAATAACGGCGTCAGCAGAGCCATTTCCTAACGAAATAACGTTACCGCACTAAAGGCATTAACTGACGAGACCAAGCCAGCCGGAGGTGAAACCGTTAGCTTAGTGCTACAAGCTAGCTGGAAATACACCTTCCGGTTTAGTTGTCAAAAATAAATATCTCTACGTGTCATCCGCCGAGCTTAGCTACATTTAACTACATTTGTTTTATCATAAAGTATTTTAAGAAAATATTTTATATAAATGAATAAGTATTTGGCATATCTTAATAAACTTTTGGTTTACACCGTTTTCTCAAACCTTAATGAGTACTTTTAATATGAAATGTGCAGACACAACGTTCGGTGTGAACTTGTTAACTCTCGGTGTCTTTGCAGTGTGCTGTCGGTAAAATGGTTGGAGTGAGGAGAGCCCGGTCTAACGAAGAGGAGAAGGGAGCGGTGCAGAGGTCAACCAGGACGAATGTATTAGCCGACATTGATTGGGCAGTTCAGACTCTGTCACATATTAACTTTCTAGTAAATTTATATATATATATATATACACATATATATACATTTTTAAACTATTTTATAAAAAGAGAGCTGGGATAGGCTCCTAGGAATAAGCGGGTATAGATAATGAATGAATATATTAATTTTGGATATCCATCCATCCATCCATTCATCCATTATCTTTACCCGCTTATTCTCTATTAGGGTCACAGGGATCTGCTGGAGCCTATCCCAGCTCTCTTTGGGTGAAACACCTGTACCACCCTGGACAGGTCACCAGTCCAAGGCAGGGCCTAATTTTGGATATCCAAAAAGATATTTAAGATATCTCTTAAATGTGTGAAATTTCAGATAACTTTAATTGGAATTATGACTAGTCAAAAGTCCATTAAAATATCTGTAATTCAACTTTTGACTAGTCAAAATATAATGATAGAATAAAGAATTCACATTGTGGATAGTCAAAATTCAATTGTAGATATCTGAAAGGAGTTTTCCCATTCAATTAAATGAGCAATTCTGATATCTTGAATTAGAATTGGGACTGGTCACAATGTATTTTCAGATATTAAAGTGAAATATATTTGATGTTAAAACAGCTTGCCCTAAGTACATGCAGAGATGCTGAGGCATGTGACAAAGGTTGGACTGGCTTTATTTCTGAACAAGAGATAGTGTAACCCTGGTCATATTGCTGTCAAGGAAAGGACATGTTGTCAGGACATTGAGCTTTTGGCAGTTGGTCTCAGACATTATTATGTTCCCAGAGAGTTCAGTAATATCATTGCCATTGTATAAAAAAGGAAAAACTGAAATATCACATTTACATGAGTATTGAGACCTTTTACTCAGTACTTAATTGAAGCACCTTTTGCAGCAATTACAGCCTTTTGGGGTCTGATGCAACAAGCTTTGCACACCTGGATTGGAGGATTTTCTGCCATTCTGCTTTGCAAATCCTCTGAAGCTTGGCTAGGTTGGATGGGGACCGTCAGTGGACAGCCATTTTCAGATCTCTCCAGGGTAGAAGCCAAACAGTTCAGTCTTGGTTTCATCAGACCAGAGAATCTTGTTCCTCAGGTGCCCTTCAGGTGCTTTTTTGTAAATTCCAAGCAGGCTTTCATGTGTTTTATGCTGTTGAGAGGCTTCTGTCACAAATAAAGCCCAGATTGGTTAAGTGCTGCAGTAATGGTTGTCGTTCTGTAACTTTGTCCCATCTCCACACAGGATCTCTAGAGCTCAGTCAGTGACCACTGGGTTCTTACCACTGAGTGTAGATAAATGAGAAAAAACTGAATTTAAACAATTGAAGAATCAGGCCACAACATAACAAAATTGAATGTACTGTATGTATATCTAAGGGATACAATAAGAAACATGCAATAACTAAAAACATACCGTGACCTAGAGTAATCAAGATATGAGAAACATTCATGGTTAAAATCCATGAATTACATTACACTGTAAGAGGATGTGGTCAATACGGTACAGTACAAACTATGAGATTGTTTAACCCAGAGATCTTTATATTTTAATCCCATCATGACTAATATAATAAGGCATACACTAATTTAGGTACAAAACAAAGTTAGTCTAATTCAGCAAGCCTCAATCCTGATCCTGAAGTGTTCTGTCATCAGTCATGTCTGAGTTTTAAGTTCCCAGACACCTGCATACCCAAGCCAGTCAAAAGTGAGAATGTCAAACAAATAGGAAACTATTTCCCCAGCAGATGAAATCAAACCATGATGTCATCCTTACAGCCTAAGCCACACAACGATGACATCACCTTGAACTATTTTTAGCATTTTTTCCCTCAGATATCACAGTGTTAAATCAGACATAGTTTACACATAGTACGTCATGATGCTGCGTTATCATTGTCTTGTTTAAATGAAAACTACATCCAGGCCATATTGATTTTCTGGTGCTGCACTGCATCACTTCCTCCAACGTGAACAAGAAAATCGTGTCAGTGGCACACAGCGGGGGGAGAGGGGGGCTTCACGTGAAGATGGTCGGTCTGCTGTGTTTTATTTTTATTTTGACAATATTCTCCAAAATACATTCTTTATTGATATTGTTACCAGAACAGTGTAGCTGTTCTGTTTTACTATTTTAATATATAGGTAACTGGCTTATTTGCTTATCACTTCCGGCGCAGAGGCCGGTCTGGGATCGGTTTTACGGTTGTAAAACTCGGGTCTTCCGGCCGTGCCGTTGGACAGGGCGCACTGATTTCAGATCAGCGGTCAGGGTTTGACGCTGCCTTCTGATCTGCTCCAATCAGAGTCCTGAGTATCTATGCCAGGTGTCAAGCCCAGCAAAATTAGAGAAAGACGTACAGGACGTTCAATAACTAATTCTTCGAAATAAAAGTTTTAGGGCATGAAATGATTTTATACAGACATTCGTGTTGCCTTTTCTTGTTCTCTGTTAGTCAGTGCTTTATACTAATGCCATTTAATGCTTCTCAGATACAGTATACTAACACGTACTGGAATTCGTCTCAGATTTAAAAATATGTTGCAAGGGGAAAACTTTGCTCTTATCTGTGCCAGAATTTATGCCAGCAAATAATCATATTTGCTACAATAGACATGTCATTATAGATGCTAAATTGTCTTTATCTTATCTTTGCAAAATGTTAGTTTTTCCAACAAACTATAAATCAAAAAATTAGATGGGATAACTGATCACTTGTGGGTAATTATTGAAAATAAGGGCGTGTTTAGGGCTGTATTTTAAAAAGAGCACAGCATCAGAAGACGTGAATTTAATTTTATAGCTTTATAATTTGGATAAATATTTATTGAAGAGCAGAGTTCATTTTCTGCAGGTTTCTTGCTTCTGTTGAAAGCTTTTGTTGTGAAATGTCCGTGCTCTTTATCACTGACGCTGCCTTGACGCCGAGCCGTTTCAGTACGGTGGTTGTCCCCATCAGCGACGGGCCGGTGAAGCAGGAGACCAGACGAGATTAAAACCAGCAGACACGGCCGAGCTGCCCAGTGATATCTCTGGCTTTGTTCACCTTCTCCGTGTGGGACGACGAGAGGAGACAGGTAAGCCGCTCAGTCTACCCCAGCATCCGGCATGGCACGGACAGCCACTGTGGGGTTTGCAGCGCCACAGTCTCCGGCTCATTTAGCAGCAAAGTAAACGGATCCACAATGCACCATTGTAGAGCTTAGATTGAAATGTGGTTGAACGAAGCTAAGGCTAATGGCCCAAACCGATGTGATCTGGCGGAGGTTGTGGCTTATCAAGGCTACTGTGTCCACACAGGCTGCAGATCAGCAGACGGGCCCGGGATGAACTTAGACGAAGCACATGCGACAAAATCAGCGCATATGCGTCCGATTATAATAAGTAGTTCTTCTGCTGGTCATACTGGACAGCTGCTGTAAGCCTGTGGTGCTGTGGTGTTTCATATAACCCCTCTGCGTTGTTTTTACGTGTTTGAACAGGTATCTGGCGTATGGTCCCCGTACCCGAAGATTTGGAGGTCTTTCCGTCTCTCCCGGGAGGGAGCCACAGAGAGGGGGGCGCGTCAGGATCTCCTGGCTCAAGGGCAAGTTGGCAGCGTGAATGAGTGGAGCTGGCTGAACCTGACCTTCACCTCGGAGTGAGATGGCAGAGATGACTCTGACGCTACGACCTCGATCAGAAATCTAAATCAGATTTGCTGTAATCACTGGAGTATCAGCCTGAGGTCTGCTAAACATGGAGAGATGCAGTCGGTGCTGCAGTGTCGTATGAAGCGTGTTTTGAACGTTGTGACACCATGATGGTGGGAGCCATCGTCACCTCGTGCTTCAGGACTACCTCGATCATATAGACTTTGTGTTCTCCTGTGGGAAAGCGTGGCGTTATGGACTACCACGCCGAGTGCTGCTTTTGCGATCCAGAGGAGGGTTACAGTGGTCCGGATGAGCCGCCGCTCCATAGCATCCACGCGCCTAACCGAATCCGCCCGTCCTCGTACCGAGCCCTGCGGAGCGCCGTGTCCAGCCTGGCCCGCATCGACGACTTCTTCTGCGAGAAGATCGGTTCAGGCTTCTTCTCTGAAGTCTTCAAGGTACGGGACCTCGTCTGCTCAGAACGCTACAGTCCTCCAGAACTGATGCAGGTTTTATAGTTCAGTTGGCAGAATGCAGATTTGCACCATAAGACAAATGTCAGAGCAGTCCATCCCATAAATTAGGCATATGCACCATGTGATTTGAATGTTAACTAATATCATTACAATAGATTTTAATACATAGTCCCTGTAGGAGACAGACCCACAAGATTTGCTCAAAATGCAGGACCTGTTGGTTCACCTAAAGTGCAAAATCAAAAAGAGTCCAAAATCTGCAAGGGAATACAATAAATAGAAAAAGCATCAGTGACAGTCTTGACAGCTGACATGCAGTGTAAACCTCTGGGGGGTAGGGGTCCAGTTTGCCTTGTGAACTTGAAATCTGAGCTGAATTCAGGATCAGCAGGTGAGATATCCAACTTGTAAGGGGAGGTTGAATGAGTGCATCCCTGAGACACAGTAAAATGAATCTAGCTTTGCACTTCATTCATGTGACAGTATTTTAACATCCAAGATCTTCTCCCACTGTTCTGTATCCAAACTCTAAAATCCTGCCTATGTGCAGGGTTTTAAAATCTGATAAACCTTCAGACTCATGGATCTCCCTGGACTGTATTTCAACATCTAATCATTACTTTATTCAAGTAATCCCCCCTGGTGTTCTTGGTTAACATTGTTGGCAAATGGTAGATCCAAGAAGCTGCTAATTGATGCAGCTAAATCAGCTCCTAAATACTTTGGGTTGTGAAGGTTCCATTTATCAAGAAAATATTGATATAAATGAATAAGACTTGGCATTAAAGGTTAATGACTTAATACTAGTTTTAGTTCCAACATTATTTAAGATTTTTCCTCATCAAATTAGTTGACAAATTTGACACCAAATGATGTCGAATCTGAACAATACTTCTATGCCGGTAGTGTAGTAGTGGACTCTTTCATATCAAATGTGTCTTGGGCTTAGTAGGCCACCGACACCATGGTTATGATGCAAAATGATATATAAATTGATTTGTCAGATCAAGTATAACAGTGATTATAGCCCAAGATAAAAATCAGAGTCCTGCTTTGCTAACATTTACTTCATTGAACATTTCAGTGTGTGCCTTCCCTCCACATGCTTTGTGCATTGTGCCCAAGGCCTTCATACACTTAGCTGAATGTGTGCATGTGTTCTTTAGCAAATTTGTTTTACGTATGTTTCACACTGTGTGTTGTTTATGTATGGGAAGCGGCAAACTGATTGGATGACAGGTCCCACTCTCCAGATTAAGTAGATTACTCACCACCTGTGTGTGTGGACACCCTCTTTTTTCCTCCTAGATGATCAATATGCATGTATGTTGTCTCTATGCTCACGACTCCAAACAGCATCTACCGTATCTGAGCCAGTGTTGTTGGAGTATTTGCTCAGGGTGAGGGTTTACACAAAGGGTCTTACACGCTCACACCCAGAAATTGAGACATCAGAAACCAGGGGAGTGGTGCTTGGTGTAGAAAGCATTCCCTGTTATTTTAATTTTCAAACAAATCTAATGAAACTTCTTACTTCAGTATTTAGACAGGAAGGCAAGATACTAATGTAAAGGGGGAAACAGTTATTATAGAAAAATTGTTATTATTGCGGTCATGTATATGAGCCATCATTCCAGCTTCAAATGAGTCAGGCTTATCACAGCCATGTAACTGCAATGGGGCAGGCTTTACGCTCCATTTGTCCAATCAGATTTAAACAAACCTTGTACATACGCACTGACTTGTTAACGTTTCTCAATGCCAGCTCCCAGTCCTAAGGTTCATTCAAAAATATGCACAGAACTGGTGATAACACTGTGTATTCTCATGTTTTTACAACAAAAATGACAACAGTCATTCAGTGCAATTTTAGGTCAACTTTGATAATATTTTAATGCTAATAAATCAGGCTGGAAAAGTAGTAGTGGTAGTTTGGAAATTATGTAGTCGTTGTGGAATACATTAAATATTCAGTTGTAGTCACTGGAGGATTTAAGCAATGCAGAGTGGCCTCAGGACAAAGTGAGTGAGGAGGAAATAAAAAAATCACACACACTCCTGAAAAATGTGCAGTTTTATCTGTCTCCCTGCTTCATTTTCCATCATCTCCTCATCACTGGGGCTCTGGCTGCACAGACATCTTTAGAAAACATACAAAAAAAGCATGCTATCTTCACAGACAGTGCACAGTTCATTACTAAATCAGCCTGCGTTTCTGACTTCTTTTCTGTGACACAGCTTCATTAGTTCACACAAGTAAGAAGTGTTCCTGTACTAGAAAAAGTACAAATGTAAAAGAAATGCTAAATAAATACAGACTTTGTTTACATTTGAAATTGACCAAATCCATTCATTTTGTTTTGTTTTAAGAGTTGTTCAACTCTGCTATATCAAATAAAATCATTAGACTAAAAATGGCCAAGACAAAATTGTGTGTGTGTGTGTGTGTGTGTGCGCGCGTGTGTGCGTGTGTGCGCGTGTGCGTGCACTTCCTGTCTGCTGCTGGGTGAGGCTTCACTGATGACCCACTGGATTTGTGCAGCTCAGAAGGAGTAATGGGAAATCCCATAATCCTATTAGTGCTATTAATACATATGCACACATACAAACACAGAAAGGTTCATGCACTTGAAGGTCCAGACACTGGCTAAAGTTTGCAAGCACATATTATCATGACTAATCTGGTCACACATGTGTATAGACTGAGTGTAGACACCGAGTGTGAGCATAGACTCATGAGCGTAGACTGAATATAGACACACGAGTACAGACTAGAGAACTCACTGCTACTACTATGGCTGCTGCTGCTGCTACTACTATACTACTGCTAATGATTATTTAAACATTTTACACGACTTCACATGAGCTTAATTTGAGTCAGTACTAACTCTTCAGACTTTTTGCCAAATCTGCAAAACAATACAATGTTTTGAACTCTTCTTCTGTATTTGTCAAGTGTTTTCAAAATTCAAATATTTGCTGCTAATATTGTGGACACAGAGTACCATCCATTCATCCTTCCATCAATCCATTCCCTATACCACTTAGTCCAGTTCAGGGTCACAATGGGCCGGAGCCAACCCCAGCTGAACAGATCACTAGTCTGGACATAGAGTACCAGATCCAGTAAATTTGTAACTGCTTAGGCAGCAGCTTGTTGCACAGTCAGCTTCTGCCTTGTACCTGGGACTAAACCCAAGACACATTTTAAAATCCTCCATGTTTACTTTGACTGCAGTTAAAAACTCAAGACGACTTCTATATGAAACAGAAAAGTCTGTAAATATATTTTATTTGTTTTCAGATAACCTATAACACTTATGGTGTGCATCTCATGTGAAATGACCACAGGACCTCAAACGTGTTCAGATTCCTCAATCCTGAAACATCAGGATTCTTGGTGTGTTTTTATTTTTGTGGTTGTTATCATTAGTAAACTGCTTGTAATTACTGGGCAACGTTCTCCTGCTGTTTTCCAGGTGCAGCATCGGATCACAGGCCAGGTCATGGCACTGAAAATGAACACGCTGGCTAGCAATAAAGCTAACATGCTACGAGAGGTTCAGCTCATGAACAGGCTTTGTCACCCAAATATACTCAGGTAGGTAAAAATCTGTATCTAAACACACTAACTGTTGATGGCAAACCAAGCCTCTATCCTTCCACTTGAGTGTTGATAACTTTAACAGGTGTAAATTGTCTTTATATTAAAATTTCAGGATCCATTTAAGTTATTACTATATCCCTTTAGTATTAATGTTCCCAGCTAACAGAAAACAGTGTTTTTTTTTTTTTTTTTTGTCTTAAAGTACATTTTAAAGATTCTCAGCTTGGGTGTTATTTGGAAGCAAATTCAACCAACAGCTTTGGCATATTATGAAGGATGCATTACATCTGCAATAACTAAGATCTTCCTCTTTGGCTAATAAGTGGAGTGACAGTGGGAGCTAGACTAATACCTCCCTGACACTCTGCTACATACAGTACCTTCCTTCTGGTGTATATTCCAGCTTCTCTACCCTTCATATTTCTCCCTCTACTTCAGGTTTCTTGGGGTTTGTGTGCATGAAGGTCAACTCCACGCTCTGACTGAGGTAAAACCAACACTTATATCTCAGTTGTCGTAGGAACTGCCTGGGCACTATTTTATAAACTTGAATCCAGTTCTAGTTAACATTTCCAAATACAGCTACATAACTGTCTTTTTAAAGATTATTAATCAGTATCTGCTTTTAATTCTAGTATGTCAGGTAGTTGACAAAGAGGCATAGCTGGACATAGCTGTCCTCAGAAGCAGAGGACAGTGTTTACTGGAAACTCTGCTGAACAGTTTCATCTGACCCAGCCTAAATTGATCTCAGGAGTGCCATTCACATCTGTATCAGTTCTTTCAAATCAGTAATGCACCAGAACACATCTTGGATCAGAATACACAAACCCACACTGGGAAAACTCTGTGTCTCTTGTAAAGGAAGAAATTGTTCAGTTTTCTAATCCTGCAGTCTAAGCAGTCTTTGTCTCATAGATTAACTTCTGGTGATCTCTCTCCGTAGTATATCAATGGAGGTAACCTAGAGCAACTGCTGGACAGTGACCTCTACCTGTCGTGGGGCGTTAGGATTGGTCTTTCTCAAGATATCGCACGGGGGCTACAGTACCTGCACAGCAAAGGCATATTCCACAGAGACCTCACATCCAAGGTACAGTATACAAGAATTAGATGTCTACATTAGTGAAATCTGGTGCGGATGTTTGCCGATCATTCCAGTGAGTTACGGATGCAAGGGTTGTTGCAGATTTATTTAAAATAAAACGTTAATTAAGGGACATCAACTAAAACTGTTCAAACATTATTTACAAAAAGTGACTTTTTGTAAATAATGACAGAGAGGACAGAGAGGTCTCAAAGTAAATTAACGGTGGAAAACAATCTGAAAAGTGTTTCCCATCTGGAAGTTTGTCATCTCCAGCACAGTGGCTTAGTGGTTAGTACTGTTGCCTCACAGCAAGAAGGTCCCAGGTTCGTAACCCATCAGGGGCTTTTCTGTGTGGAGTTTGCATGTTCTCCCTGTGCTTTAGTGGGTTTACTCCGGGTACTCTGGTTTCCTCCCACAGTCCAAAAACATGTATGTCAGGTTGATTGGTGACTCTAAATTGCCCATAGGAGTGAGTGTGAGTGTGTGAGGTTGTTTGTCTCTATGTGGCCCTGTGATGGACTGGTGACCTGTCCAGGGTGTACCCCTGCCTTTCACCCAAAGAGAGCTGGGATAGGCTCCAGCAGATCTCTGTGACCCTAAATAGGAATAAGCAGGTATAGATAAAGGATGGATTACTTGTTATAAAAATCAGATTAAAGTTATTAAAATACAGTTTTTGGCTGATTCTCAAGATTTATTAGAAGGTTTACAGATTACAGTTGAAGTCTGAACAACAATTCAGAAGAGAGGGCTGATGTTACAAAGACCAATAAAACCAGATCTAAGTGCATGGGTAGATAAGAGATTTACTACTTTGAGGTGGTTTGTACATTTTAATTAGCACAGTTTTATCAGTAACTGTTGGTGGAGCTTAATCCTGTTTCCTGTTTCCCTGTGCAGAACTGCCTCGTTCGCTGTGATAATGGTGTGTTCACTGCTGTGGTGGGAGACTTCGGCCTTGCAGAGAAAATCCCTGATTACAGGTGAGAACTTACAGTATGTGTAACCACAGTTGGCAGAGACTGCGAGAGAGAAGTCAACAGGAGATCATGTGAATACAAAGAGGAAAATGTTAATGTAAAATACTAATACCTGTTTATATCCATGTCCACCCATCTCTGTGTTTTGTGAATTATGTGGCAATAATTTTCTCTTTGACCAGAACCAGGTTTTCATCCCACATCAGAGATTAACCTTTCATTAATTGTTATAAAACTTTAAGTCCTTAATTTGGGAAGTATTACTGGCACAGAGGTGTGTCTAATGATTTGTGCTCTTTGCATTGAAATAGGGACAGGAAAAAATAAGTAGTATAAAATGTATTTTAATTCATTAAAACAAAGCAATGTAAACAACCACTAACCTAAACATTACAGCTAAATTCTCAAGCTGACTACAGCTAAACATTACACGCTCACATACATTGGATTGCATTAGATGGAACAGTGGGGTGCAGTGTATTGTCACTGAATCTATCTAAAATACTGTATACAGAAGGTTATAAATAAAAGCTCTTAGCAGTGGCGCTTGACGTTTTTGGGAATGTTGGAATCTTTGCAGTGATGGTGTGGAGAAGCAGCCTCTGGCCATTGTGGGCTCCCCCTATTGGATGGCCCCAGAGGTTCTGAGAGGAGAATTATACAATGAGAAGGTAAAGCTGCTTCACCTTTGCATGACAGGTGCAGAAACACCTAGTAGAGAATAGTATTAAAGGAGCATGTTTACCATTTTATTTTTATAAAAATTAAAATTATAAAAATTCTATGTGACTTTGTGTCTATGAGCTGTGGCCAATAGATATTTTTAACTGAGCAAGTTTATCCAGTGGCTCAGCGAATCTACACAGTCACAAGAGAGCCAGACTAAGTTTATCTTGGTTCATGGTAGAGGCCTCGGGAGAACAACTTCACTCGCTCTCCGTCAGGCAGCCTAGCGAATCTTGGGAAATACAGAAGGTTGTTCAGCAGAAATGAGAAACTAAAATGCTTGTCCTCTCCGCTGCTCAGGTGGATGTGTTTGCATACGGCATCATCCTGTGTGAGATCATTGCCCGGATTGAAGCTGATCCTGACTTCTTACCCAGGACAGAGGTAGGGGTCTGCAGCAGGATAATGGTTTTGTGTGTATGTGTATGCTGATGTGTGCACCTAGGGGACCAAAACCTAGTTACACACTCATATTGTGGGGATGCACCTTGCTCATAGGGACCAGATACTGGTCCCCACCATGTAAATCACTCAATTGCATGGTTGGTTTAAACTTAGTGTGAGGGTTAGGGTTATGCAAGTAGCGGTTATGGTTAAGATAAGGGTAAGTCTCCAGGAAATGATTGTAAACCAATGTAGAGTCTCCCAAAGGGATGAAAACAAATTTGTGTGTCTGTGTGAAATGGCAAATCTACTTCATTGTTATCATAATGTTTTATATAGTACAACTTTTATTTGTACCCTCTGTGGTCATTCATACCTGGTATGCTGTGATTGTGAATTCATTTTGTAAAATATGACCTTGTTGTACAGGACAAGAAGGAATCATTGTATTGTGCAGATTCGCTAAAGCACACAATATATGTGTGTGTGTGTGTGTATGTATGTGTGTGTTTAGGACTTCGGGTTGGACGTGGATGCATTTGAGAACATGGCTGGGGATTGTCCACCTACATTCTTTAGCCTTGCTGTTACTTGCTGTAATGTAAGTAAACGTGTACACACATATTTTCACTTGTGTAACACTAGGAGTTATAGTTTAGAAACGTTTTTATTTGTTCAGCAGTACAGTATTATCTTCAGTTGAGTCAATAATGCCATCTAATGCAGTAAATTAACACATATAAGGCACTTTTCCTGTACAAATCGCACGACAAGGTAGAGTACTAAAAAAAGCATGACTTACAGGCTGAATACATGTTCCCACTTTCATTTTCACTCGTGTGTGGCACTATCATGGACTTTGTGGGCAACTTGTTACTCTAGTCTCTAAATGAATCTTATTTTTATTCATTTTATTTATGTCAGTGAACATTACTGTCTGTGCAGTATGTGGAGTTTTTTCCTTGTGTTGTTTACAGATGAGTGCAGAGAGGCGTCCCTCGTTCTCTGATATTGTCCTCTCTCTGGAGGCCATGGAGACAGGAGAAGAGACAGAAAAGCCTGTTGCACTTGGTAATAAAAGTATATTAAGGATTTTTTTTTAATACTTCAATTAAAATGTAGATGACATTCTTCTATGCTTTTGGCTCCTAAATGTTCTGCTGCTTTTCCCCTGGAGAGTTCGCTGACTTCACAGCTGACTCACAAGGGTTGACTAGGGTATTTCCTCAGGGACCCTCCCACAGTCTGCTTTCTTTTAGCAGTAAAAAGTGCACACTGAAATGAAGTCATTGTCTCAGTTTTTTTTTTTTTTTTCTTCTTCTCCTTCCTTCCTTGCCCAGAACCAGTGGCAGTAGATGTTAGCCCCTACCGTCGCCGCAGCTCTCCTTGTCACCTCAGAGACTGCATACAGCAACGACAAGGCTTGGCAAGGAGTCAGTCAGACATGTTGCCCCCTGCAACCCTGACTCCACCATTCCATGGGACCCCTGTGCGGGTCAACCCTTTCTCTCTCAGACAGGACCTGAATGGGGGGCGGTGTAAACTTTTAGATACACCCAGCAAGTCTGTGATCTCCCTGACATTTACTCTCCCAGCACTTTGCAATCCTTGCACTTCGCCCCACCTTCTCAGAGGGACACTGGGGATGCGAGCACCGCCAAGGAGGTGCCAATCTCTCCCCTGTACCCCAGAGCTCAGCCGGACTGTAGCCACACCAAGAGACTCAGATGTAAAGGAGGAGGAAAATAATGAAGATGTCCGAGTGGCAGTAAATGAAAAAGGAACAGGGGAGGAAGTGGAGGGCAACAATAGGACTAAGACAAGGGTGTCAGAACAGGTGGAAGAAAGTTTACACATGAACATAAGTGAAAACACAGAGATGTTAAAGGAGAAGGAGGGAATGGGAGAGGATTCTGGTCTCCCTGTTGAGTTGGAGATGGTGTCTCTGGAGAGGTTAGAGGAGGAGGATGAAGAGGAGGAGGAAGGAGAGAGTCTATGTATAACAGAACCCATGGACTGCACAAAGTCTCCAGAGCAAGGACAGGGAGTCTTGGAGTCCACACCTGGGAGACCCCTGATCACCTCCTACACATGTTCCACTTTAGAGACCAATAGCTGGCAACTTCCTATCTCCAATGGACCACCCTCCTTGCCTCCTCTGCCGCGACTGGACAACAACAACAGCTCAGCTCATGTGATCGGCCAGCAGGTGCAGTGGGGTGGAGGAGGGAGAGCTAATGGTTACAGTGGTGCCCAGGTCCTGTCCTCAGAACCTGGTGTCCCTTGTGAGCAGGATGAGGTTATTTTCTGTACAGGATGCTGTCTGGTAGGACTGAGTTTACCCTCTGTGTGCCTCCGTGGTTCAGCTGCTGTGCCTGCCCCCCGCCGAAGGGCCTCATTACCACGGCAGCGGCCCTACCGGAACCTCAATAGTACCATAACTGGTACTAGCAGCATTTCCTCATCAACAGCTGCCACAGCAAACAAAGTTCTCCTGTGTCGTGGCACTAATGGACTAGTAGTGGCTGGGCCCCCAGTGCCATGTGACCCTGGCCGGTCTCTGCCAGAGGCCCAGACATAAGCCTGCTGGGATGTGAAATGCAGCAGCCCTAAATGACAAACTAATACTGAGAAACCGGTACTGACACCAGCCTCTAATGTGTGTTGTTAATTCTGTGCAGTCACAGCAAACAGTAGGGAAATATGAAAGATGGTGGTGACTAGAGTGCCATCTGGTGGAGGTTTAAACACAACATGCTGTAAAATAAAAGAGTTGGAGGACATAGAGACAGACGAGGCCCAAAGTGGACTGAGCGTTGCTGTGAGGTGACCAGTGACCAGTCAGCATCAACGCGACATTACCGCTGCTGGAAAGGTGCTGATCAGAAGCAGCTATCTGACCCACAGCAATGCACTCCCGTCTCTGCTGAACCAAATCACACCAAACTGTCTGCACCGCCACTGTGTTGGCTTCATTACTGCACACTGTAAAACACTGTGGGGCTGATTTAACAAGGTAAAGTGTACTTCCAGTTTATTACAGCACGAGTCTTAGTTTGGTAGTTCTGGCCATCCTGTTCGTAATAAGAATACAGTACTTACCAAGTTAATTGCTGACAGTTGTAAACACAGTGACCTGAATCAAAAGAAGTCAGAAAGGGCGATAAACCTCCAGGTTAATGAAATTTATCTGGTGGATAGTAAAATACTGTACCAATGTGCCATAATTTTATTGTACTGTGGCTCTCAGCAATTACTTATGATTAGAGATATAAATGATGGCCCAAACTACAAAAATAAGACCTGTTATAATGAACAGGGATTATCCTTTAATCTGACCACTACTTCAGTGCTTCTCTGCAGGCTGACTGCAGGAGGAAACACTGCAACACTGGTTGTGACAGATGTGAAAGGTGTTTACCTCCGCTAGTGCAGTGTGTCTCTAAGTGCATAACCAGATGTGAAGACACTGTTTTTAGTTCTATTTAACTGAATAATGGTAGCTACATGGGAGCATTTATGAAATAAAGACCATTTAGTTCTTACATTTTTATAACAGCTAATCTGTATGAGTGTGTGTGTGTTTGAGAGACAGACAATGACTGATACGTGTTGCTCTTCTTGGACTTGTAAATTATTAATGTTGCACTTGAGTTTGGGGCACTTTGCAGTAAGTTACAAGACTTTCACTAAATGGTGCTTTATTTACATCTCTGCTGCTGGTTTTGTGTGTGTGAGTGCACACATACATGCTTCTGGCCCAACAAACACACTTTTCCACACTCCACCGCCTCCTTCTTACATGTATGTTGTCTGTGCATTGTGTTACACTGTAACCTTTAAAGTATTTGTTGTACAGACCACTCCACATACGTGTGTATGTGTGAAAAAGATGGATACGCGCAGGATAATTTTTATCCCATCATTTGTGATCCATGGTTCTCAACTCATGCCATGTTCAGTTTTGTACAGCTAGAAACCTGAGCGCAGTGATCTGATAATAAACAATTATGATTGTGCATAACCACGTGTTGTTCTTTTTTTAACATTTATCACATGGCTTTAACTTGGCCTGAAGCGACTAGTGTTGTAGTTGACACATTTCACAAAAGGTACAGGGCTAAAGAAGTGCATGGCTTTATTAAAAACAAGATATAAAATAGCAACAACAAAGATTCTAGCAAGGAAAAAACATTAACGGGAGGTATATAAACACAAGGTCACTAATTAAACCCATGTGAAAACAATCGGGGACAATGGAAAACATAAAGCGGAGGAACGCAAACTATGCCAATACGTAAAATAATGTCAAAATAAGAGTAGGGAGGACATGACAGTACAGGCCTAAACAAAAAGTCCTTGATGAGTCAGGCGGTCCAGGATGTGGGTCAGAATGGGCAGGCAGGCAGGGAGATGAAACACAGAGAGGCCCACCACAACGTAAACTAGAAAGCAAATAGTTTCAGGAGACCCGCCCCATGACCTATAGGTGAACGGAGAGTGGGCGTCAGCCCTGAAGGTGAAAGGGAAACCTAGACCATTCCAGAGGGCAGCCTCGTATGTGAACAGGAACCTGTGGACGTTATCAAGGGCAGCCTCAAAGTCGAAGCTGGTGTCATTCCAGAGAGTAGCCCGTTGATAAAAGCAGGAGACAGATGCCACCTCGATGACATTCAAGAACTGAAACAGAAACTGAATTCAATTCAGTTCTATAGCACCAAATCACAATACAGTCATCTCAAGGCACTTTCCAAAAAAAAAAAAAAAAAAAAAAAAAAACTACCTTATCAGCAGCTGTATCACAGAGATCTAACGCCAACTCTCCATCTTCTCACGTGCGCTGTGTTTCTGTCTACCCTGCGATTCAACTCCACCCCCCGTGGTGACAGCACAGCCGCACTGAACACTCTGATTGATCAGAATTGTCTGGGACTTTTGTACAATGATAGTGATGATGATGAAAGTTAACCTAATGATGATCATGATGATGTTTGACAGGAAGAGAGAATACAAGAGGAGTGCCTGTCTTTGTCCTTCTCTGCTTACAAACCTCAAAATCAATACAAATTTTTTTGGCTTGTTGTGCAGTCTTCTTGGTATTTCCTTCCTGCGTCTCCCTCATCCCTCCACCCTGGGAGACCATTTACTATAACATCTAATTTAAAGTGTGAGTATAATAATAATAATACTAATAATACATTTTATTTCATGGTGCCTTTCAAACTCTCAAGGTCACCTTACAGAGAGAAAAAGGAAGCATACAGCATGAAATACATAGAGTGCATTAAAACAACAATAACAACAATGCATAAACAGAGGGCCAGAATGTAAAGGCAAAATGTGTGTGTAGACATGCTATAGTGTTAATTATTGGATGGAAATACATATATTTATCTTAAAATCTGGAATATTTTCATATTATGGTTTCACTCTTTTTTTATTTGGCAATGTTATCCAATAATGCGGTTTATCTCTTAAAATGGAGCAAGGACAAAAAAGAAAAAGAATTCTTAGGATTTTTGTTATGTGCACTTTGTGTGCTTTTATTGTACTTTTGTTTTGCCATCTGGTTCTATCTTTACCATGCTCATTAACTGCACTCTTTAGACTCTTTTGTTTCCCATTACACTTCTGACCATGTAAGCCATGAGCTCTCCCTCATCATGGCCCGATTTGTCACAGTGTAAATGGATGGAACCCAGCAGTTCCTGGTTCCAGAAACCAAAAAAGAACTGATGTAGTTTTTGGAATTTTTTGGTTAACATGGCAGGTTTTGCCCAAATTTTGCTACTGATACTAATAACAAATTTGGTGAAGTCTAAAGTACATTTGATCTTCATTTTGTCAGTAAACATTTGACATGGCCATGCTTAAATGGTGGGTAATCCGGAAATGATCGTGGAAGCAGAGGGAGCTCAATCAGTCAACACTTGGGTGAGGGCTCCCTCTACTGGTATGGTGTTACAGAATCCCCTCCCTCCTTCGGAACGCCTCCTGGCGCTCGCCAAGGACGGCCCCATGGTCCGGATGGTGGACAATCTGGTCTGGCTCGATGAAAATCTTCGATGAGTGAAGGGTCCAGAATGTTGGGTGCAGCTACCCATGATCTCTCTTCAGGTCCATAACCTTTCCAGTCCACCAGATATTGGAGCTGACCCCTTCGGCGCCTTGAATCCAGTAACATGTTCACCTTGTATGCGGGTGACCCATCTATATCCAGCGGTGGTGGCGGCTCTTGATTCTCAACATTGGGGTCATCATCTGGGTGGAGTGGTTTAAGGAGTGAGACATGGAAGGATGGGGAGATACAGTACTTAGTAGGAAGCCTAAGCTGGCTTAGTGACCTCATTTATTTGTTTGATTATTTTAAAAGGGCCAACATACCTGGGGCTGGGCTTCCTAATCAGTAGTTGTAGCGTGAAGTTTCTTGTAGAAAGCCATACCCCCTTGTCCTGTTTGGTAGGGAGGATTCAATTCAATTATTTGTATAGTGTCAAATACAATACAATCATCTCAAGGCACTTTACAAAAAAAAAAAAAAACAGCAATTCCCTTATAAGCAAGCACTTGACGACAGTGGAGAGGAAAAACTCCCTTTAGTTCCGCTCAGTTTGGGGGGCCATCTGCCTCGACCGGTCGGAGGATGTGGGCAACGTAGTCTGTTGGCCTGAAATTCTTGAGTTCTGACAGCTCTTTTTAGACGGACATGGGCACTGTCCCACACCCTCTCACTACATGTGATCCAATCATTGACTGCAAGTATAGATGACGGTTCCCCGGACCAAGGGAATAAGGGGCCCAAAATGCATTGGAAAGGGGTCATACCCGTGGAAAAGTGAGTCAAGGAGTTTTGAGCATACGCAGCCCATGGAAGGAATTTTGCCCACCGATTCTGTTCACGACTGCAGTATGATCTGAGGTATCTGCCAATCTCCTGATTCAGTCTTTCCACTTGATTGTGGGTGGTATCCTGATGTGATGTCTAGTTGCTTACAGAAGGCTCTCCAAACCTGAGGTAAATTGGGTTCCTCTGTCAGAAACAATATCCTCAGGTAAACCATACACTCTGAAGACATGGTGGTCAGTGATAACCTGGAATGGATGAACTGCTCCCTCTTTGATATATAGCTGGTTATCCAGCAGATGGGAGAGCACTGTCATGACATGTTGGCTATGTTCAAATTCAGACTTGGTAAATTAAGATATCATCAATGTAGACGATTACATACTTGTTCAGAAGATCTCGGATGATTTCATTGATGAAAGGGAAGATTGCTGGGGCTTTAGCAAGTCCATAGGGCATTGCCAAATACTCATAGTGGCCCATAGTGGTAAGAAGTGCAGTCTTCCATTACCTTCACAAATCCGGATCAAGTTGTAAGCACTCCTGAGGTTGAGTTTTGTGTAGTCCCTGGCCTCATGTAGTTGGTGGTGCAGTGGGAGGGGGTAGCGGATCTTGACAGTTAGACTGCTTTTAGGCGGCACGGCATTGGGTAACATATCAATAGCACAGTCCCATGGTCAGTGAGGTGGCAACTGTGTGGCCTTGATTCTACTAAAAGCTTCACTGAACTCTGCATAACACGAGGGAATCTTAGTGGGGTGAGTGATGTTCGGGTTTTTGATGGAGCAGGCGAATTGTTATGGAAATTTTTAACAATCTGTAATATTCTATAGAGAATCTGAAATAAACAGGATTGAGGGCTAACTGTCATGCCAGAGTGCTTAAGCAATCTGGAGGAGAGTGAAAAAGAATAGAGGTGAGTTTTTATATTGCATTATTAGGATGGATACAGAAGCTGCTGGAGTCAGTCTTTGTCCCTGAAAGGGAACAGACAGATGAGGTGAGTCCAAAGTTTAGGCATTCTAGACAAAAATGCAAAACAAGGATAAGCAAGTGCCATAACATTAATTTGTAATAATGGCATAGGTTCATGGGAAGAAGAAAATCTGCACAAATTTTATAAAAATAAGTTAGTTCATAAAAGTAAATTTCCATTGCAGGGGACTATACAGATCATAATCCACTGACCTTTCTGCACTCAGTGTATTGTTGTAATGGTCAGTTGATATGGTGAGCTCTATTTCTATTGCTTAGATATTTGCCACATTAAAGGATCAGGAAATGTTGTGGTGGATGCTTTGTCTAGAGCAGTGGTTCCTAGCCCTCAAGGAGCCCTGCCCTTCTTGTTTTCCAACTATCGCTGTGGGTACCGTGGGGATAGTTGGAAAAAGCAGGAATATGGGTCATTTGCTAAGGCTCCAGCAGGAGGGAGTGGTTGCTGCTGTACTTTCTGTCTGTATGGGGTAGGATTCCAGCCCACATTATCTCTATCATAGCCTATGTAACTCCAGAGCAGCAGCCAGTTGGTTTGCAATGGTGTGTGGGATCTTGTCCTCTACCGCTACTCCCTTGTATTTCCTTACATTCTATCCTGTCAGTTTCATTGATCTCCACTGTCTCTTTTTTCCTCCTTGTTTGCCATCTTCTCTCCATTCTACCTTTTGTCCTACCCCCATCCTCTTCCAGAAAAAAGAAACATAGTTTACTGCTTCCTGGTCCTTTTCCAGGGGCAGTCCATTATTGACTTATCATAAGAGACTGCTGGTAAATGGAAGCATTCAGAGAGTCTAGCTGGCATTAGACTGAAGGCAGCTATAACTGAATTAGTGTGAAATCTTATCTACTGGATATGGTTTGTGGTGTGTGTTCAAATGTGGAGACCAATACATGGTATCCTTCTACACAAAAATGAGGTTTGGACGGTGGTCCACCTTTGACATGATGGACATAATGCAGTTTGAATCATTAAATATTTAACATAGAATTGACCAGCTACAGTGCACTGGTTGTGTAAGGAAAACATGTTCAGATGTTCTGAAATGGGAATATTTTAATCATTTCAGGCTTAGTGGGCTATAATCCTGCAACTTGGCCTAGCATCATTCATTTTGATTAGGTTTAGGCAAGATTCCTAATACATTTTCTTAAAAAAAAAAACAGCGCTGTTTTTCAGTTTGAAATGGTAAATTATGGGAAATGTTTTCCACCTAAAAACTTATTAATTCTCACTTTGTATGTGCTGGACAGTTTTGAGTCTTTTAAGATAGATTAATTATTTTTTACTTGTATTGGATTACTTGTATTGGGTTTGGGTTTGACTGTCCATTTAATTTAATTTTATTCCCAGTATTTACACATACTTACATAGAGCAACAATAAATTGTAATAAATGATACTAATTTGGTCATTAGTCATACAGCTTTTACTGGAATTTATCATTTCTGTGGAGTGTGTGGCTACTCTTAGACCTTTAGTCACCACTCTTAGCATAATACAAAACTGGTGTTTTTGTCCCTTGACTGTAATTGGAGAATGCTGCACATAGACAATTGACCATCAATGTCCATGGTGCACTGAGCAGAAGAAGGGAGGGGGATTTTGAGTAGTCATTGAGAAGGGGAAATGAGAGAGCCAAAGATAAAAAACACCCGAGAGGGGAATGGATGAAGAGAGAGACGGAGCAAAGACGCAAAGAGAGACAGAGACAAAGCTGCTTATTTGTTGACTAGTTAGTCATTTTCAGTAACAGGAAGACGACATCAGCTGAAGGTTGGTGCCATTGAGCAAAGGGGGCTTTTGACTGTTTACCCTTTTTCCGTGAAGAACAGATACAGCTCACTAATATCTGGATACCGCTCTCTGTTTTTTTTTTTTTTTTTTTTTTAAGACAAACTAGTAACATACATGTCAACTGCATTTCAGGACCAAAGTCTATACTTGCTCTGGGCAAGTACTTGGTACTTTGGCTTGAGGTTCAGCTTTTAAACCCATAACCCACACAATTTTTCTTTATATTCAGGTCACATACAGAAATAACACAGTTATTTTGTGACACATCCACACTGCTGGGATGTGGTCTTGTATAACAGACTTCTTCACCTATGAAACTACCAAGTCAGTGGTAGTGAAGAGCTGGACCATTGGCATTATCAATCGTGTCGTCCAACTTCTCATCATAACATACTTCATTGGGTGAGTATTTCTTTTTGTTCTTATGTAGTTTTGGGATTTACACAGTATTTTGTGTGGCCTTGAATTAAATAACAGCAACTGTCTATCCCAGAAATCTATGTATCTATTTCAATAAGCTATATGTGTATTTGATGTAATGGAATAGGCAGTGACTATTACAGCACGCAGACACTTTAATTGACAGCAAAACAAATAATGTGGTGATGGTCACAGCATAGGACAAGCTAAATACACTATTTTCATTTAGTGTTGTTTGATACTGTTACATCACAAGTGTTATTGATAATTACTGTATTATGTAAAATGTTCATCTTAAATAATTAAACGTACACATATCACTACCAATATAAGTAAATTGGTACGTCGCTGACAATGTCTATACAAGCATTACCAGCTAAAATTTCGACGTTTTTAAGCATACACACATGGGAGGGTAATTCCAATCTGTTTTCCCCAAAAATGTATCAGTCATAGAAGTAATATGTCAGGCAGTCAAGCTATGCAAGCATTCTGTTTGTTGCATACTAACTGTTGACTATTTTTGTGTTTTTTTTGTATTACTGGTTTCAACTTATATATTGTTTGTAATTATATTTAATTTTATGTAATTCACTAGTAATTATAAGTTACTAGTGAATTACAAGACTTACTTGCTGTAAAAAATTTTGTGTCTCATTTTTAAGCACTTTTTTGCTGTAGGTCATGATGGAGTTCAGTACCAACATTTCACACACATGCACTTTCAAACCCACAAATAAATAAACAAACAAAAAAAAAAAAACAATTATAGGAAGCTTACGCTTATGGTTTCTTATTATTGCCAGTACAACACATTGGCATAAATGTCCATACAATGACATCAAGAACTCACAAAATCAATAATTTCAATGTTTTGGCTATTTTGTTCCTGCACCATGATGTAGCTTTTAGCTCAGTCTCACATTGTGTATGTGTGTGCACTTCAGGTGGGTGTTTCTCTATGAGAAGGCGTACCAAGTGAGAGACACAGCTATTGAATCCTCTGTGATGACTAAGGTCAAAGGTTTTGGAATCTACAAAGACAAGGTCATGGATGTTGCCGACTATGTTACACCTACACAGGTATGGACATACAGATGGATTCATGGACAGACTACCATCAGGATACAGTGATGGTAATGTGCTATATATATGTGTTGTCTGTAGGGTGCTTCAGTCTTCTGTATCATCACCAAACTGATCACTACAGAGAACCAAGTTCAAGGATACTGTCCTGAGGTCAGTTGCTGTTACTGCAGTACTTCTACCACCTTATTAATGCTTTAACCGCCATTATGACTGTAATGTATTAGTAATAATGATAACCAGTTTTAAAGTGTTTATCTGTGTGTGTCATTGTCTCTTACCTAGGCTGACACGAAATATATTTGTACCCAAGATGGTGACTGCGATAAGACAGGAAGTAATGGTGAGACCTTTCGTCTGTGTCTTTGCTTCATAGTATTTGATGAAAATATTCACATTTATTATATAAATGTATTGTATTAAATTATACAGGTTGTTTATCACAATCAGTTTTGCTTTTAAAGTTGGCTAAAAAGCATTTCTGTTCATGTTCAGGGATCCTGACAGGGAAATGTGTTCATTCTCATGCCAATGTCAGCAAGTGTCAGATGAAGGGTTGGTGTCCTGCTGAGGTAGACACCATAAAAACGTAAGATCATACTGTGCATGTGACAGAGCTCTTTATGACTGTTGTGCACTTTATTCATATTTAATATGAATATTAAATTGAAACACTGTGCCTCATTGATAGCAAGGTGATGATATGTACCTCAATTTAGACACATCTCTAACACTAGAACCAAGAGTTTTTATTTGTACATAACTATGTTTCAATATAGTCCTCAAGTCCCAATGTCTGTCCTCTCCTAAAATATTGTTAAATAAATATTGCAGCATCTCCAGTTAAATAGATAAAATCAGATTTAAAATAGAAGTATTTCCAATTAATTACCAATTACCAATACACATTTCCTTTTTATTAGTTGAACTATTTTCAATATCATATTTGATTGATTTAAGTGATGTGTCGTAGGTTGCTTAAAATCTCCTATAAAACAACAAGGCCAAAACACAGCTAGGAGTCATACATACTCATTTAATGACTCTAGGCATTTCTCTGTGAATACAATGCAATAATACAGTCACATAATACATTTTTAGCTTGTTCAATGCAGTAGTCAGGTGCAAATTAATGATTTTTAAAAATTAATTATTAATTAATTATTATTTTAAAATTTAATTATCATGTCATGTAGACAGTTCTGATTTTATTTGTTTAGCCATTAGGATCAAGGGTTTCTGCTTCCATCCTAGTACACAAGAAGTTGACTTTAACACAATCCTACGGTGGCTGACAAGGGCAAATACAGAAATGCTGCAACAGCAAAAAGATACAAGAGAGAAATGCTGCAAATACAGAAACGCTGTGTTGTGGCAAAACCCGTTGGATGAGTAATAAAGAGAGTGCAGACAGATTGTCTTTTCAGAATGTGGCAGAGCAACAGCGAAAACACATACAAGAGAGAAATGCTGCAACTACGAAAACACATGCAAGTTGCAGCGTTTCTGTATTTGCAGCATTTGGCCGTTGCGGCGTGTTTGTCCTTGTTGGCCACTGTACAATCCTGTTTGCAAGTCTCTCACTGCCTGTTTCTTTTTTGTCATCTCAGTACACCAATGATGGAAGTGGAGAATTTCACCATTTTCATTAAGAACAGCATCCGTTTCCCAACCTTCAATTACACCAAGTATGGCAATAATAACTTTATATATGATCATTATAATGATGATGATGATACTGTTGATATAATAACATGGGGAAATGTCTGTGCTATATGTTTGCAGAGGAAATTTCCTCCCTACTATCACTGACAATTACATTCGAAACTGTAACTTTGACATGATCAACAACACCTATTGCCCCATCTTCAGAGTGGGAGATGTGGTCCGCTACGCACAGCAGAACTTCACTGAACTGGCAAGAAAGGTAGAGTCAAATTCGTTTTCAAGGTCAAAGTTGTGTCTTGTGCCTTCACATAGCTTTTTGAAGATGTTTTCCTTCAAAGATAGAAGGGATTTACGTTACTCAGTCATTTAGTCAAACTGTGTGCAAGATCTTTGGCTATAAAATACCAAACTGTGCATAAAACAGGAACTGATATTCTGGCAGTAAACAACCCTGCACATCCCACAAAACTCTCATAGTCAAGATTCATTGTTCTCCAAAGCAAACATAAAGTACAATAAGGAATTTGCACTGTTCATATGCAGTGAAATTTGCATTTGTTCTGACAAGGCCAAAAAGAAGGTGAAAAACTGAATGGAAAAGCATGGACACTGTGGACTGTACAGTGTAATGACCACATCAGAATATTTTACTGATTTTGGTAATGTATCACAGTGGTGAATGCTGTATTTGTACATTGATTTATTCAGGGTTTAGATTTTCTGTTCTGATGTTGGCTGTACAACCAAAGTGCTGTTGCATTACGTGAATGTGGTTTTCCAAGACAATAACTCACTCAGGCCTAAAAACAAGCAGGGGTACACTCTGTACATGTCCAGCTTGTCAGCTGCATGTGGTGGTCGTTTGTGGCTTTCTTACTAGCCTCTCTGCGATCACTTCCATCTGCTCCTAAGTTCCAACCAACTATGGCTCTTCAGTACGTGTCCTCGCAGCTCCTCCGGTTAAACCACCATACACCTGCCTCTACAGACATCACTACAACATTAAGACAGTTTGGCCTTCTTCAATGTCACCCCTACAGCCATAGAGGCCCTCATTGCAAGACTCCCTGGTCCACATTCAGTCACAGTTGCCATCTTCTACCTTGCCCCCTAAAATCATCTTTCCTCTCCGACTTCACCGACCTTTTCACTCAGCTGTCCTTCTCACCATCTATTCTCCTTGAATGATTCCAGGTACATCCCAGTCTCAAGACTACAATCTCAAGAACAAACGAAGACAACTGGAATGCCGCTACAAGAAAACCGGACTCACTGTTCAAGCCCAAGCCCATAAAGACCATGCCACCATATACAAATCTGCAGTCAATAATGACCGTTCTAAATTTAACTCTGAAATTATCTACTCAAACCCCCGTACCTTGTTCTCTAATATCAATAAACTAACGAAACCTAAGGTTAATATCACAGTCACCTTCACTAGAGACAAATGCAATATCGCCCTATCCTTTTTTTTTTCAAAAATTTAAATAATACATAGACACCTTGCCTCCTCTTCCTCTGTCCACCCAACCTCAAAACCAAAATTCAATCCACTATCCATTCATAGTTTTTCATCATTCTCACCACCTGTCATCTGGACCCTATCCCATCCCCCCGCATCAAACATTGTCTCCCCTCTCTCATTCCACTCATCACCAACATTATAAACACCACCCACACCACTGGTTCTATTCCAACCTCACTCAAACTTGCTACAATCACTCCCATCCTGAAAAAACATGGTCTGAACCTTTGATAACCGCTGCCCTCCAAAATAGTGTAATGCTCTGTCTTCACTCCACACCCCAGCAATATGTCCACTCCTGCCAGTTCTTCATAACATTTAAATCTGACTTATCACCACAGCATTGAAACAGCCCTACTGAGATCTGCTGACTCCAACCTCCTGAGCCTCATCACTAGAACCAAGCACCAAACCTTGGAGGACCGAGCCTTCGCCGCCGCTGCCCCAACCCTCTGGAATTGTATTCCACAACTCATTAGAAACTTCAACTCGCTACTGACTTTTAATTCACTGCTTAAAACCCACCTGTTCAAACTGGCATTCCCTTAGCCTTTAATAGTCATTTTATACATACAGTATCTTATTTCCTTCTTCTTTTTAGTTTTGTTGAATTAAGCATCTTTGAGTGTCCTGAAAAATGCTATATACATTTGATGTATGCCAATGTTTTATTTATCAGTTCGGATTTTGTTTTCAGTGTTATTTTTCAGTGCCACTGTCACTGTTCTGGCTCCGTAATATAGCCAGTGCATCTTCAACTACAGCCTGTAACAAACACTGTGGTTGTCGAGAACATCCTCACAGACTGGGGAGTGTTTCATTCTACCATTCTCCTGTCAACAGACAATCACTGCCCTGCACAGTTACATGCCAGTATGGTGCATACCTTCCATCAGGACTGACAAAGGTGCAAACTTATGGCAGAAGACATGAAGAGGGAAGAACTGGAAGTACTGCACCCTTGTTTATGAAGAAGAACTTGCAATGCTGAGGCAAATAACTACTCATGCCAAGCAGCAGCTAGACATCTTTAAAGATACAATTGTGTCGTGGCTGGAGGAAATGCTTGAAAGTTCTACTTGCAGACACATCAAAACTAAGAAAACAATGTACAGAACCTGTGTTAACAGGTTTCATAGATAGATACAGCTGAGTGTCATCTGCATAGCAGTGGTAGTACCATGCAGGCACTGCATGGTAGTCCAAAACGGGGTGTGACTAAGGCATGAATAATTTTCACAAAATCAGGTTTGCTTAAGCAAGCAAACATACCTGAAAGAAACAAGACTTAACAACTGAATCATAGTCTGAGTCAAAAATTACACCTAAGATTTTGACAACTGAACAGAAATTAAAATCCAAATGGGGAGAAGAATCTAATTTTTCAAAGAGATTGCATTGTGTTTGACTTTGTTCAGACTGACAAAGTTCTGAGACAGCCACATTTTCACATCATTAAGGCAGTCCAATAAAACTTGGACAGAATGACTATCATTGGGCGTCAAAGGCAAGTAGACCTGAAAATTATTTGTTAAGGTTCAGCATTGGTTGTTCTAGTCTGTTCTAGTCTGTTCTGCTACAGCACTGTCAGGGTGTGGCTGAGCACAAAAGTGATGAACATCTGCACATAATATGTTCATAATGGTGATGCTAAATTTTTCATGTTAAGAAGATGTACAATAAAGTACAATACAAAACAATATAGTTTATTGTCTCCATCAGGAAATTAGTCTTAAGCTTAATTCTGTACACAGATACACCACAATTACATAACATCTAAAACAACACTGCACTGTCAACTACAACAGTTAACAATAAATAAAATGCTGCACAAATCCTGAGGTAATAGATTAAACATTGTACATCATACATATAGCACACACCCCATAATAACACACCATGGGACCATTGCACTCATTGCCTCCCCATTGTCGTGAGGTGAGAACATAACAGAACAGGTTTTTAATAGTCTGCATAAAATACCCTTTATGTAAACTGTAACTTTAAAGTTTGAGGTAAATCAGTGTCTATCTCCCCATCTCACTGCTCAAGGTTTGGAATACAGCAGCCAGCATCACTGTAATTACCTTCTAATTCTGTTTTTTTAGCAGGCTTTAGAGCAACTTTCCATAGTTCAAGCAGGGGGAGTTTGGTTGTGGTTGACTTTCTTGGACTAATACAGTAAAGCAGTTAAGTACAAGAGCAGAAACCATGACATAGAAAGAGATCTTCCTAAGCCAGTGCAAATTGGATGACTAAGAAAAATCCGCTCATTGCTTCACTTTTCTCGTTTTGACAATTCTCTCAGGGAGGAGTAATTGGAATAAAGATTGGCTGGATGTGTGATCTGGACAAATCAGACGACCAGTGTAACCCCTCATACTCGTTCACCCGACTGGATGCCATGTCACAGAGGACCAGTGTGTCACCGGGCTACAATTTCAGGTATTTGCCTACATAGTTAGACATATCTTTCATCCAGATGACATAAGCGGAGACCCTGGCAACCACTAATCAACCATGAAACTCATTGTAGAGATTCATGTTTTTTTTAACTTTATATCAAGACTTCTAACTTTAGCAAAGGAAATATAAAAATATTTATATTTAAGAAGATTCATTTACATTCATTTGCTTTTGTGCTTGTTTAACATTTGAATGTTGTGACCCTTTTAAAAGTGCTTTTATCTGAGTCTGACATATAAATGATTATTTTATGGTTACAATTATTTTTCTTCTTCTTCTTTTCCTTTCGGCTGCTCCCTTCAGGGGTCACCACAGCGAATCATCTGCCTCCATTTAACCCTATCCTCTGTATCCTCATCACCCACACCAACTATCCTCATGTCGTCCTTCACTACATCCAAAAACCTCCTCTTTGGTTTTCCTCTAGGCCTCCTTCCTGGCAGCTCTAACCTCAGCATCCTTTTACCAATGTATTCACTGTCCCTCCTCTGAACATGTCCAAACATCTCAATCTGGCTTCCCTGGCTTTTTCTCCAAAACATCTAACATGAGCTGTCCCTCTGATGTACTCATTCCTGATCCTATCCATCCTCGTCACTCCCAGAGAGAACCTGAACATCTTCAGCTCTGCTACCTCCACCTCTGCCTCCTGTCTTTTTCTTAGTGCCAATGTCTCAAAACCAGACAACATTGCTGGTCTCACCACTATCTTGTCCACCTTTCCTTTCATTCTTGCTGACACTCTTTTGTCACACATCACACCTGACACTTTCCTCCACTAGTTCCAACCTGCTTGCACACGTCTCTTCACTTCTTTTCCACACTCTCTGTTGCTCTGGACTGTTGACCCTAGGTATCTAAAATCCTCCTCCTTCTTCACCTCTACTCCCTGTAACCTCACCGTTCTACTTGAGTCCCTCTCATTTACACACGTCCTCTGTTTTACTGCGGCTAACCTTCATTCCTCTCCTTTCCAGAGTAAACCTCCACCTCTAGATTTTCCTCCACCTGCTCCCTGCTCTTACTACAGATGACAGTGTCATCTGCAAACATCATGATCCATGGAGATTCCTGTCTAACCTCATCTGTCAGCCTGTCCATCACCACAGCAAACAAGAAGGGGCTCAAAGCCCATCCTTGGTGCAGTCCCACCTCCACCTTGAACTCCTCTGTCACCCCTACAGCACACCTCACCACTGTCTTACAGCTCTCATACATGTCCTGCACCACTCGAACATACTTCTCTGCCACTCCAGACTTCCTCATACAAAACCACAGCTCCTCTCTCAGCACCCTGTCATACACTTTTTCTAAATCTACAGAGACACAATGCAGCTCCTTCTGGCCTTCTCTGTACTTCTCCATCAGCATTCTCAAAGCAAATATTGCATCTGCGCTACTCTTTCTTGGCATGAAACCATGCTGCTGCCATTTCCCATAACTTCATCATGTGACTTATCAGCTTTATTCCTCTGTAGTTTCCACAACTCTGCATGTCTCCTTTGTTCTTATCTCTCTTTCTATCCACACCATGCTAAAACAGCTTGAACCCTGCTCCTAATCTATAGGCCTTGCTACCTTTCCACCTGGTCTCCTGAACACACAAGATATCCACCTTTCTTCTCTCCATCATATCAGCCAACTCTCTAGTTTTCCCTGACAAAGTCCCTACATTCAAAGTCCCTACTCTAAGTCCTACACTCCTGCCCTTCCTCTTCTCTCTTTGCCTATGAACACGCCTTCCTCCTCTCCTTCTTTGACCTACAGGGTTCCAGTGGAAACTGGAACCCTGTAGGTTAACAGCACCAGTGGTGGTTGTTGTTAACCCGGGCCGCGACCGATCCGGTATGGAAGTCATATTTGTGATTCGCATGTTTGATTTGGCTTAAATTTTATGTTGGATGCCCTTCCTGACACAACCCGCTGCATTTACTCGGTCTTGGGACAGGCACATGAAGACACTGGATTGTAAATTATCAGTGATGCTCTCTTACTAATATATAAGATTAGAATTGTTGTCTTACTGTGACTTGTCTGTCATTACAGGTTTGCCAAATACTATAAGATGGAGAATGGGACAGACTACCGCACTCTGGTCAAAGCCTATGCTATTAGATTTGATGTTCTGGTCAATGGAAATGTAAGTACTGTAATACATCTTGCTGTGTGTGTGGGGGAATTTATGCATCAGGCAATCAATTAAATTCAGTATAACAAGGATTAAATCTAAGTGTAAACATTGGAGACTTAGGAGAAAGTAGAAGCAGGAATTACAATAATAATTTCTTGTCCAACTGCATTTATAAAGTGCTTATGATATCAAGATGACTGAAACCTGCTGATATAAACCCCTGCATTTTCCTTTGTAGGCAGGGAAGTTCAACATGATCCCCACACTCATCAACATGGTAGCAGCCTTCACATCAGTGGGAGTGGTAAATTCTACTGGCATAAAAATCCAGTGTCAAAGTTCATTATGTACCAGCAATTTTTCTATAGTCTTGTGTGTGTTCTCAGTACTAGTTAACAGAATACTGTCATAATACCTTAGCACTTTTTAAACTGGTTCTTATTTTGATACGCTTTTGCCTTCCTGTCGCCTATTTTACCTGCTCCAGCAGCCCCACCCACACTCACCTGCCCCTCATTCTGTGCAATCTCCCAGCCAATATAAAAGCCACAACTCTTCTGTTTACTACTCTTCTGTTACCACTACCCTGCTGGTGCATGTGGTGCTGGATCCTTTGACTTGGTCAGTAGCCTGCTGCCTTCCTGCTTCCTGCTTTGTTTGTGCTACCTTCGTCCTCTTGGCATTGAACTGTTTTCGTCCCAGAGTTTGCCTTGGTCTCTTCCCTAGTCGTTACTTATGCGACACAGATAAATTCAACTGACTGTACTTGTGTTTTGACACCAATACAGGAGCTGACATGAAGGCAGTGTAGGCAAGGTGTCAGTCAAGAGGGTGTTTACCAGGAAAACATTCTGGTCATCATGTTAGCTGCCTTCTAATTGTAGGAGTTATTCTGGTCTGCTAGCATGTACCCACATCTCTGGAAATGTCACAGCAATTTTCCAAATTGGCATATATATATTCATATATTCTAAATCTAAAGGGTTATTTATGTCGAAACTTCATAAACTGGCCCACTAAAAATCCTACTTCAATTTAAATAACAACCTTCAGCCTGGCTCTGCTAATTGCCTTACTGTGCATTCTGGGATATTTGGTAAACCCAAGTCCACCCAGGTCGTCTCCCAAAGGAACCTCAATAAAATGTGCAGGCAAAACATGCTTCCTCGTATTGCGTCTGTACCAGCTATTTGTAGACTTTCAATTGAACAGTACTTGGGCTGTGACTGATGATATTTCATTAATGTGTAAAACACAAGTATGAGCAAGAACAAATACTGAGAAAGGCCTATTGTGGTTGATCAGATACTCATCAGTTGCATGCCATCATTATACCATGTTCACCAGCTGTCTGTCATTTTGTGGCAGCTTGCATTGTGCTCACCCATAGTCAGCAAACATCCTAGTGTGGTCTGCTTTCTGTTCATTTTGTCTGCCTGTGCTCAGTTTTATTAAATGGCTTTCCTCGTATCGCCAGTGCTGTATAAATAATGTTATTATTATTATTATTGTGTAGGGCACTGTGCTGTGTGACATCATACTGCTGAACTTTCTAAAAGGGGCGGAGCAGTACAAGGCCAAGAAATTTGAAGAGGTAAAATACCTGATTCTTTAAATAGTTAAATTGTACTTCTTTAAATGACAGTATAGATTTTCACCACTTACTGGTTTGTCAAAACTTAAAGCGGCATTAATTGTTTTTTTCCCCCCTATTTTTTAGCAATTTGGGGCATCCCAACAGGAGAACACCCCTAATAAGTTAGCCCTACCAGCTTGATAATTGATAATAAACAGTTTCCTACACATCAAGTACATATGGAACAACATAAAAATGTGAAGTTGTATTCCAGGAAACTACAACAATGCCACATAAAACTGAAAGTTTTTGATAGGGGCGTAGTAGATTTAGGTAATAATTTTGTTCAGGTTTGTCACTACGAGTGACACCTTACACATTACTTTTAATCATTTACATCATCGTGCCTATAAAAGTATTGATTAATGCAACTTTAACCTTGCAGCATATGAAAAAAAAAAAAAAATGCCAGTATCCCCACCCACAACTTGTGGTAATCTATACTTAAATTTAATGTTTATGTCCTCTAAGACAAAACTGGAGTTTGGAGGTATGGCCATATGACATTATTGTACTTTTGTTACTATACTAAAGATCTAAACATCTCTCTCTCATATGCTATAGGTTTCAGACAGCCCAGTGAAATCCCAAAGCAAAGGATTATACCTCTCCCAGCTGTCACTCAGACATAATGACAACATCATGAGGTCCAGCGACTCAGGGGCATTTTCTATTGAACATTATAGCTAAATGGATGTGGGCAACATCCAGTGAGCATCGGACTGAGGGCAGATATCTCTAAAAATGTTAATATTTTAAATTCTGAAGAATCTTTGATTTTTGGTTTGTTGCCCTTAAATATTTAAAACAATAGTGACAATAATGAGTACAGTACATTTTTATATAGTAGCATGAGTATTTTTGCATGATACTTCTGGCTTCTCACTGGTGCTGAGCAGCAAGAAACACTAAAAATTTTAAAAAGAATTGGACCTCTAATATATCACGTTAAAGCTCTCTTTGCATTTTTTGGACTTTGTATTTAAACTGCTATAATCTAATCTTTGTGATGGAAAACCAGAAATAAACAGTACATTTGGTCTTGATTGGTTCACTAGCTTGGATTTTAATGACTCAATAATGATTTTTATTCTGATAGATTCAATTGTGATTTAGTTTGATAACGCCACCCATTTATAATAAGTCGGATAAAAGCCACAAGAGTAGAGTACTTTTGGACCAGAGGAACCTTTTTGTAGTTAGAATCTTTGGAGGACTCAGGAAAACAGAGAAGCAAGCAAAAGAGAAACAACCGGCATCACAAAGCCCGCGCACTGAGACCATTACAGGTAGGCCAAAACGTGTGGCGTCCATGAGAACAAAAACAAGAAACAGTCATACAGCAGGCTATTACTCCAAGGTCTTTTACAGTTGAGATGGAGGAGGGACATATCAGGAGGATTTGCCAACATATATGAGATTTTTGCAACTTCCACAACCCAAAGTCACACCTGATAAGACTGTCACAACCGCTGAGCCTAGTAATATGAACACAGACCCAGGCTTAATCTGTAATCCAGATAATCAGAAACACAAATAGCACTTTTAGTACTGTACAATACTACAAAATTTGGTATTGATCTGATACCAAATAAATACAGAACTAATATCACTGATAGCAATACCGATTCATGACCACTAAACAATAATAATTATTTAATGATGTGCATGATAAAATCCAGGACAGATTTTTATTAAAGTCGTTAGACAAATAAGAAGGTTTTGTGTTTTTAAGTTACTGTGAGGAACTGAATTTCCTCTTTAAAATGAGAATGTTTTTCTCCTTAAAATGACATACAGGCAGGATTGTTGCTGCTAAAGAACATCCAATATGACTAAAATATTATTTTCACCACTATGTTTAAGCTACCTGGCTATTCTTTGTGGTATTTCATCCATCCATCCATCCATTTTTTGCCCCAGTCTATATATATACATGTTTTAGGACTGTGGGAGGAAATCGGAGTAAACCCACAGACGCACGGGTAGAACATGCAAACTCCACACAGAAAGGCCCCTGCTGGGTTTCAAACCAGGAACCTTCTTTCTGTGAGACAACAGTGCTAACCACCAAGCTGCCATTTTGTATGATTCATTATTTTAACTTCGTTATTTAGGAATAGTCAGACAAAGGAGGATTTGGGGTAATACTAGTAACTGTTTAATTTTAATGCCATATGTCAGAACAACATCAAGGGTGTGATTGAAACAGTGCATAGGCTTATTTATATTTTGAAAGAAACCAACTGAATCTAATAACGAATTAAATTCCTGTCACTTTGTTGATCTCCACTGTCTCTTTTTTCCTCGTTGTTTGCCATCCTCTCTTCATTCTACCTTTTGTCCTTCCCCCATCCTCTTCCAGAAAAAAGAAACATAGTTTATTGCTTCCTGGTCCTTTTCCAGGGGAAGTCCATTATTGACTTATCATAAGAGATTGCTGGTAAATGGAAGCATTCAGAGAGTCTAGCTGGCATTAGACTGAAGGCAGCTAAAACTGAATTAGTGTGAAATCTTATCTACTGGATATGGTTTGTGGTGTGTGTTCAGATGTAGAGACCAATACATGGTACCGATGGTATCCTTCTATACAAAAATGAGGTTTGGACTGTGGTCCACCGCTGACATGATGGACATAATGCAGTTTGAATCATTAAATATTTAACATGGAATTGACCAGCTACAGTGCACTGGTTGTGTAAGGAAAATATGTTCAGATGTTCTGAAATGGGAATATTCAGGGCTGTTGCTAGTGGGGTGAACAGTGGTGACAATTATAGGGGCCCCCACTGCCCAGGAGTATAACTGCCAGTTATACTCTATCGGCCCCCTGTTCTGTGAATAAATTTTAATATTTATATTATTGTATGCCAGATATTTTATTGAAAACCACAGAAACCTGTAATTTGATGAAATAAGTTTTCCAAATATCTGCTCTTTACCCTTCCCTAAAAGTGGTTTAGTCCGATACAAGTTATTTATCCTGTCAGTGACAAACATCTGAGGGACCCAATAAATCATAAGTGTGGCCAGACTTTGTACTGACGATGTTTGCAGATGATGATGTTTGATGTTTGCAGATGACAATGTCCTGTCTAACCTAATCTTTCAGTCTGTCCATCACCACAGCAAACAAGAAGGGGCTCAAAGCCCATCCTTGGTGCGGTCCCACCTCCACCTTGAACTCCTCTGTCACCCCTACAGCACACCTCACCACTGTCTTACAGCTCTCATACAAGTCCTGCATCACTCGAACATACTTCTCTGCCACTCCAGACTTCCTCATACAAAACCACAGCTTCTCTCTCAGTACCGTCATACGCTTTTTCCAAATCTACAAAGACACAATGCAGCTCTTTCTGGCCTTCTCTGTACACATCTCTGCACAAATCAGCATTCTCAAAGCAAATATTGCATCTGCGGTACTCTTTCTTGGTGTTAACCTTTCCTGCTTCTGTCTCCTGACCGTGGTCGGGGGACACAGGGGAGGTCTTCTGCGGACTTCTCCAGGGCCGAAGGTGCTCATCTTCTGGGGTTAACTCCCGTCACTTGTTGGTTGGAGTAGTGAGGCACACAAGATCAACACGACCTTTACTGAAGAGTTTTTGTAGCTTTATTGCCGTACTGCAATCAGTGAGAACAGTATACATTCCAGCCTACAGCTAAACTAAACAAAACTAGCCCCATTCGCCACTTCAGTCCACTGCGCCATTCCTCTGCTCGCCATCTCACATGCACCGGACGCGCAGAGTGAGCAGCCTGGGAAGCATCACAATGAGATGTTGCATACTTTTACGACTCAAATACATGGCAGCACATCACAACACCACCTCAGCCAAATGGAATATTGAAAAAGAAGACAAGTTTGAAGTATGGCGTCTTTATAATGTATCGTGCAAGACATACCACAATAGGACAAGGAAAAGGCGTTGGTCTGATTTCGCAAGTCTTTGTAATATCTTTTGTCTGTGGAATCATCAACATGAAATTATTACTACAAACAGCAGATGTGTAGTCTCTTGGTCTGCTCGGACCATCTAATGTGTGCTTTGGAGGACTGTAATGTTAAAAATTGGTTGAAACACTGTCTGTGATCTCCCACATTTTTAAAATTGATTTGAAAATTGTCTAGTGTGCAGCTAGCCTTAGGTGTGGCAGTCCAGCAGGTTTCTTCCCTCCTGACACCAGGAAGACACTGCAGAGAATTATGTTGGCAGAGGGAGAGAGAGAGCGCAGCTACCAGAGAAATAACGCTTAGGGAGAAGAAGAGCAGGAGTTTTCGCCACAGCTGGAGAGCTACTGGTGGCCCGAGCTACTGGGCAAAGACAGAGAAGAGACCTAAAGACTGAGAACTGAATGAAAAATTGGAATAAAAGACAACTGAACTGTCTACCACTGTGTCTGTGTGTGACCCGGTTGGCAAAGAAAACCCACAGTGAGTCATATCACAGTTTCATAATTCCTAGAAATTATTTGGTAGTGGGAGTTCACTGTGCAATAGGTAGGCATTAGTACAAAACATGGTGTATAGATCAACTGTTCTTTCCTTTCAAAGTCATAGAGAAAAGTATATATACAGTAGCACATATACAAAGTTGAACCCAATCAAAGGCTAACTATAAGTGCCTGTAATGGATGCTCCAAGATACAGGGTTATTTTACAAAAATCTGTTAGCAGTTATTTCATGAGTAGTAGCAACCCGACTGCAAAGAGAAGAGCTTAACATGGCTCAGGACATTAGCGCACCATGTCTAGGAACAGATGCAGAGTTTTGAGCACAGAATGCGAGAAACAAATTCTTTGAGTGCAAGGGTGGTGTTTTGAGAGAAAGCATTACAAAATGTCAACAAAAAAATCAAGAAGCCCTCTCAAAACTGAAAGGTCATGCTTTTGATTAAAGAAAGGAATAAATACCAATACTCCCTATAAAGATGATTCCATGCAAATGGGCCATAGTCTCATTCATATTTTTACTTGCTTGAACTAAACTCACGAACTGAAGACCCAGCAAGCATAAACAAACATAATTGGCATTAAGTGGTTAACTTGGTTTCAATTTCTTTAATGGCCTCGCTGGGTTTTTCTTTTTTTTGCTTCTAATTTCAATTGCCTACAGGATATGATGCTGTGGTTTCCTAACAGCAGGCATCTCATCTGTCAGATGGTAATATTCATAGAAACCACACACACACACACACACACACACACACACACACACACACACACACACACACACACACACAGTCATGTCTCACTATAGTTGTGAGGACACTCACTCACATAGACATAATGCATTCCCTAAACCCTAACCCTAACCCTAACATCAAAACTAAATGCCTAACCCTAACCCTTACCCTAAACCTAATTCTAATCAAGTCTTAACCCTTAAAACCCTTAACCCTAACCATTTGAAGTTGTGAGGACCAGCTAAAATGTCCTCACAAGGCCAAAATGTCCACGCAAGAACGGTATCAGAGCAAAACATGACCGCATAACCACAGAAAGACATGCACACACACACACACACATATATACTGTGATTTATACAGAAATGTAATGTTTATTTTTATTGTCCTTCTTGAAGTAACACTTCTTAAACCACCTTAACTTTCCACTCATATTACTTTACTATTATTTTATCCCCCCCCCCGTATTTTGTGTTTACATAGTAGGAAGGTAAGTTTTCAATAGCACATCTCAATCTACAGCCTCAAACATTACTAATCAACACCTCTCAGTTATAGCATCAACAAAAATACTCCACAGTATGAACTTGAGTGTGTCCTCATGTCATTGTGTATGCACCCATAATTACCGATGTTTGTGTGGCAGACCTTTAGCTATGTACTAACTGGTAACACCTTCCTCTGTGCCAGTAATAAGTTTGGGTTTGGGTAAGTTAGGATGGCGTGCAGCCAAAAAACGAAAAAAAAATGGATTGTAACAAAGCAGAGATGTGGTTTTGTGAAATAAGTGAAATGAGTAAAACGTGGTGTGAGTTCTCAGAGTGAGGGAGACAGACAGCTGCTATAGAGGTTGTTGAACCTAGATGAATAATTATCTAGAGGTTAAGTCATGGCAACTGGACTTCTAGTTTTTAGGTCAAAACATTTCACTACTCATCGGAGTAGCTTCATCAGTCTAAGACAGGGGTCTCAAAGTCCAGTCCTCGAGGGCCACTATCCTGCTTGTTTTCCAACTATCCCTGCTGTACCCATTGCTGATTACCTGGATCAGTTGTGTTCATCCAATCAGAAGCTGCAAGGGCAGGGATATTGAATCTCTTTTGCAATATTATATTATGACGCTAAATTTAATTATCATCTCTACTTCCTCACTGCTGAAATACTGTAATATAGCACCATCAGCACAATATTAGACCGCATGATCAAAGCTATCAAAGCTATTTAGCATTAGCCAGTATACAGGAGTATACAAATTCTAGAATTTGCACCTGAGCAGACGACAGCAAAGTCTTATAGTTCCTGGAGACAACCCCGCAGATGAACAGGAACCCAAGGCCATTCGGGAGGGCACCTCTCAAGTGAGCAGGAGGTTGAGGCCATTTAGAAGGGCAGGCCTGCAAGGCGCACAGGCAGTCGAGGTTGGAGACCTGGTTGAATCAAAACACTGAAGACTCCTGTGTGGATGTGACTAACTTCACGCTGGTACGTTCAGACAGAGATGCTGAGGCAAGTGGCAGGACAAAAGGTGGAGGACTGGCTGTGTTTGTGAACAAGAGATGGTGTAACCCTGGTCATATCACTGTCAAGGAAAGGACATGTTGTCAGGACATTGAGCTTTTGGTAGTTAGTCTCAGATCAGACTATGTTTCCAGGTAGTTCAGCCATATCATTATCATACTTGTTTACATTCAACCAAGAGGGTTAGGGTTAGGGTTAGGGTTAGTGTAGGGTAAGTGAACAGTCTGAGGCCTCATTTTAATATCAGGAGATTTTAACATGTGACTCTCACCTCACACCTGACTGGATTTTCCTAGTTTGTCAACAGTCCCACCAGAGAAGGTAAACCATTTGATGTGCTGTACACAAATGTCAAGGAGGCCTAAATCTCTACTGCAGGTCAAATCAGAGAAGTATGGAGGGGGATTAACAACTTCACGGGCTACAACAAAGAACATCTAGGCACCAGTGGGTGGTGTGGACAGAGCCAATGAACTGATAAGTGCTTCAACATGTTTAACACTGCCACATATGCCCCAGTCTGTCCAGCCATACCCCCTCATTCTTCCTCAACATCTCCGCCTTCATCTCCTCCTCCTCTGTGTACAGCTCCTCCACTGCAGCTACGACTCCTTCCTCACCTGTGCACGTTCCACCATTTGTCACAGTAGCAGGGCTGAGGCTGCAGCTACAAAGACTGTCGTGGGAAGGCAGCTGGCCCAGAGGGTGTATGTCCAAGTAGGACTGTGCTGCTCAACTGTGTGAGATGAGCCGGTGAGTCAGACTGACAAACTAACGACTTGATTGGTGAAAATCCGGGGATTTTATGGCATGAGATGCGTAATGAGCTGCGTGCCTCCTCACCTCGCACACCTGCAAATAATCAGACAAACAAGACAACAGACATGAAAGGACAGGGATGGAGACACACGAGGGAAAAAGGAGCGAGGCCGCCTCATGACAGTACCCCCCCACCCCCCCTCCAAGGACCAGCTGCCAGGCGGTCCGGATGAGACCCACCGCAAACCTCGGGTGGGTGGAGGGGGTTTCAGGAGGCGGGCCCCAAGGGGTGGGTGGAAAGGGAGGCCAAAGTCCGGGGTCTGCCTTGATAACGCCCCAGGATGTAGGGTAACCTGGGTGGATGGCCCTTCCAGCCGCTGTGAGCCCCGGCTTGCTTTGGAGGTGAGTTGGGACCCTCAGGCTACCCAGAATCAGGAGGTTCCAGAGGACGGACCCTCGAGTGGACAGGAATCTGGGGTTGCTTGAGAGGAAGACAGGCCCTCAGGTCAATCGCTAGCAATCGAAGGGCTAGCCGGAGACTGGGGTGAGGAGCTAGCTGGAGACTGAGGTGAGGCGCTTACTGAGGACTCAGGTGAGGGACTACCCGGAAACTGAGATGAAGGGTTAGCCGGAGACTGGGGTGGGGCGCTTGTCGAGGACTCAGATGAAAGGCTGGCCGGAAACTCAGGTGAGAGGCTGGCCGGTGACTGAGGCAAATGGCTGGCCGAAGACTGAGGTGAGAGGCTTGCCGCGGACTCAGGTGAAAGGCTGGCTGGAGACTGAGAGGGAGGGCTGGCCTGAGGCTCAGGTGAGGGGCTGGCCAGAAACTCAGTTGAAAGGCTAGCCGGAGACTGAAACAAGGCGCTTGCCGAAGACTCAGGTGACGGGATGGTTGGAGACAGAGGCAAGGGGCTTGCCAGAGACTCAGGTGAGAGGCCTGCTGGAAACTCAGGTGAAGGGCTGGCCAGAGACTCGGGTGAGTAGCTGGCCGGAGACTGAGGTGAAAGGCTGGCCAGAGGCTGACACAAACAGCTAGACGGAAACTATAGTTATGCCGGGCAGCACGGTGGTACTGTTGTCTCACAGCAATAAGTTCCCAGGTTTGTTACCCAGCAGGGGCTTTCCTGTGTGGAGTTTGCATGTTCTCCCCGTGCTTGTGTGGGTTTTCTCCAGGTACTCCGGTTTCCTCCCACAGTCCAAAAACATGTATGTCAGGTTGATTGGTGACTCTAAATTGCCCATAGGAGTGAGTGTGAGTGTGTGAGGTTGTTTGTCTCTATGTGGCCCTGTGATGGACTGGTGACCTGTCCAGGGTGTACCCCTGCCTTTCACCCAAAGAGAGCTGGGATAGGCTCCAGCAGATCCCTGTACGTTATTATGTGTGAGATGATTTGCATTACAGCATGTTGATTTTAACCAAATAAATCTGATCCCAATGGGGCTTTTGGGACCTAAGGGCATATTTCTAGGGTGTGCATTTATTCAATACTTAATTTCCTCTGTTTAAAAGCAACTTACAAGGTTTTGGTCAAAACTGATGAGTTTAATAGAAAATTAAGTTAAACCAGAGGTAAAGTCAGAAGATTGATCAATTTCACATTTCTCTCAAAGGTTGACATGTTTTCAGTCCATTCTCAAATAAATCATTAACACTGGATTGTAACACATATGATATGAGTCAATGAGAAGAAATGGAAGCAGATATGTTGACATTTTCAGCTTTGCTTTACCTGGCATTCCTCACATCTTGGGCATATCATGTAGGTTTTTAGCAAACCAGCTAGCTTCTAACTAGCAGCACATATAACAGCTTCCTGGTGAAAGAAAATAGCAGACTTGAGTTCTTAAAAGCATACACTATATATAACAAGAACCACGTTGATACTGCAATTAATATTGTTAATATTATACTTATTTCTATCATTATTAAACACTAAAATGCAGCCAGGCACAAAGCTTCAGGCTGAAAAGTTCATTAGAAAGAAAAAACTCAAAGTGACATGCACCGTTCTGTTCATCCCCCTCATCTTCACAGCCCTCATGTTCATTACCATCATCAGTGCAGAATATTTATTAAAAGAAAAGGTTCACGTTATTTTTTAATCCACTTCACAGCAGTGAGAGCTCTTATTGGCTCAGGTTTCAGTATCAGCAGCTGCCATTGGCTGAGCATAGAGAGCTCTGATTGGTTCTCAGTCTGTTTGGCACATCCTCTGGTTGGCTTCAGAACTCGTTTGACTTTGAGATTATGTGCATGTGTGTGGGCAAAGAAGTGTGTGAGATATGTGTGGTAATGTGGACTAATGTACTGTATAGGTGATTAGTAATGTGTATTTGTGTGTATGCTGCTATACTGGTGTGTGTAAACAGGGATGGGCAGTATTTCTCTCATGTGTTTGAAGTACTATATTTGTATGAATATATTTTTAAAAGGACACATCAACAATTTAGTCCTCCTCTATTTGTGAAAATAATTGTATAATATGTTCTGTGGCCCTAAATTTGAAAAATATTTACATATTTTGTGGTTATACCTATGTCTCCTGTTAATGTATTTGTCTGCTCATGTAATTTACCTGCAGTATGAGTGGTACATTTGATGAAAGTCCCTAGTTGCAGGTGGTGTTTTTTTTATGCATCTATGGTGCATTTTAAAGTACTACAATAGCTTAGACTTTTGATTAAAGAGTATGCAGTTACTTGCATTGAAAACTAGTGGAGTCTACATATTGCTTTCAATCCAGTCATCCTCACCCCTTGTCTACTCCGCAGGTGGAGCACTTATGGCAGGCCGTTTTAATGTTAAATATGTGGACAGGATTTGCATTTAAGATATGTTTAATGTATTTATGACTAATCCAGCTTGTAATTTTAGATATCTGCAATGGCATTTTGACTAGTCTTCGGGTAAAAGGCAAGGGGTAGACCATGGACAGGTTGCCAGTCCATCGCAGGGATTTTGACTAGTCAAAAGTCAAATTAAAGATATTTGTAATAGCATCTCAGCCACACAGAACTCCTTTTTGGATATCCAAAATGATATCACAGAGGGTATTATGGCGTTTTAGCATTTATTAGATGTCTGCAATGAGTGTCTGACTAATTAAAATGTGAAGTTCGGTAATTACATTTTAACTAGTCATAATTCCACTTTCAAATATTCATAATAAAATTTAAACTAGTAATATCTTAGCTTGACACATCCAAAAAGATATAACTGAGCTGTCTTTAAATGTGCCAAATTAAAGAATCTTTAATTGGAATTATAACTAGTCACAGTTATAGTAAAGATATCTTTACTACTTGACTTTTGACTAGTTGAAATATAACAGATATCTTAAATTCACATTGTGTATAGTCAAAACTGAATTGTAGATAAATTAGTTTTCCCATTCAAGTCAATGAACTGTGCTTACTAGTCAAACTGTAATTGCAGATATCTTGTATAACAAACAGTTCTAGTCATCAATACATTATAGATACCTATATAATTCTGTCAATCTAATAAATGCTAAAAAATGTGATGGCATTTCAGATATCCAAAATGGAACTGTGACTAGTCAAAATGTAATTGCAGATATCTTGAATTTGAATTGTGACTAGTCACACTGTAACAACGACATTTTTGATGTCTGAAATGTAATTATGGATATTCAAGTGAAACCTATTTAGCGTTAAAATGACCTGCTGTAAGCACGTAGCATCTTGTGTCTTTACCAGGTGCATGTTCACTCACACATGGAAGCACTTTGTTTATGAAGACCACACAGAGGAGCCTACAGGAAAACCTTTGAAAAAAGAAAACTAAAGAATCAAAAGTCTGACAAAACAATGTTGTAACACATTTTGTTTTGTTCAGAATTGGATCATGAAATCCATGGTAAAACACAAGGAAAATACAAACAAACAAAACACAACATTTAAAAAGAACTGTATGTTCATTAAGGGTGATGTAACAAAGGACAGTTCATGCATTTCAGTTGGGTTTAGTTAATGTTTTTCTTTTTCTGTGGTTTTCTGGTTTGAATTACCATAAGTCATTGTTTTGGTGGATTTCTGTGAAGTATTTACGTATGTGGCTCCAAAAATTAGATATGAAGTGTCAAAATACACTTCAGGTTGTGCGTAAAGCACGAGCGATACGCAGGCAGTGTAGACAGCTGTACTGATGAGTAAGAGCATATTGGTTATGCACATCACAAAAACATGGTTGAAATGCTTGCCGCGTAGACAAAGGGTCAATGTCACCAGGTTGTATTTGCTTAGTGTTTTTTGGAACAACCACTAGATGTCACAATACAGAAATGTTCAAACCACACACACACACACACACACACACACACACACACACACACATACACACACAAAATCTAAATAAATTATGATTATTTTGTATCAATATACACGTTGACAGTAGAAAACATATGCAGACTCTGCCCATCCCTGTGTTTAATGCAGGTGTACTTATACCACAGTGTGTATGTGTGTGTGTGCTAGTCCATGCATCTCTTGGGTCTGGTAGAAGTTAAAAGTCTCTCCTAAATAGGGATTTTCAGGCAGAAATAAAGAAAACAATTAGTAATAATAACATCATTATCATTATCTGCTGTCACAATTACTACTATTTCATGGATGTGATTTTTCAGGATGTATTTGTTCATAGCACTTGCACTCATTTTAAACCAATGTTCTGCTTTTATACCCACAATTCCTGATCACATCCCTGAATAATGTTATTGCGTTAATGTCAGTGTCACTGTTGTCCGTAGTTTCTATACAAGAGGTGCCTCCATGGCAAAAATCTATGTTTGTTTAGAAAACTGTCCACTGTGCTTGATTGTTTTTTGTGAATTTGTAAATGACCTGCCATTTTTCTTGCTGATAGTCAAGTGACTGACTCCACAGGTGGGCAAGTCTTTGCTGAAGCCTGACAGCCAAGTGATGGGAGGACATCTGTCCAGTCTTTCTAGGCTAGATTTAACAAGTGAGATCAGGAGTCCATAGATGAACATGGTTGGCTAAACTCCAGATTGAAAATCGGGGCACATCACCCATGGTGAGTGGTAATTTGTCACCAAAGGAGATGACAAGCATTCCCATTCAGTTTCAGAGGGAAAGGAATGATGTGTGTCGATTGGCTGTAAGGCACTAGCTCGGGCCTTGTCAGGAGAGATCAGTCATGCTGAGGCTCATGGGTAGTCCTGGGCGGAGGTAAGCCACTGGGACACGACCATTCTCACTGGTCGATCCTGTGATGGACAGACGGGCTTTGGAACGCATTGCCTCTGTGAATTTCATCTGTAAAAAAGAAAAGAAATATGTTAATGATAACTTAATCTGTCATTCCAAAAGTGAAACTAGACAGAGAGCTGTTTCTGAAAGACCTGTTCTGACTGAAAAGTGCCCTAGAATAAATTTTTCAAAAATTTGGGCTCATTTGCCTTCTTTCTGAGAGTGACATGAAAAACATCAAAAACCTACTTTTTCCTTTTTTCCAAACCAAATTTTTCATACAGATATAGTGATTTAAACTGTCACTCTTTTACTGTGGTTTGTTTGCGGAGCCCTGGCAGGGGCTTTGTGTTAGAAATGCAAGAGATTTAATCCTGCACCAAATTAAAAAGATTTGCAGTCCCTCTTTCTGCCAACAGGTGTTGCAAATATTGAAAGCCTTCTTTCAATATTGCAAAAATTAGGAACATCCTGTCTCAAAGTGATGCAGAAAAACTAGTTCATGCATTTGTTACTTCAAGGATAGATTACTGTAACTCATTACTATCAGGATGTCCCAGTACATACACAAAAATCCTCCAGTTAATCCAGAATGCTGCAGCCAGAATCCTGACAGGAACTAGCAAGAGAGATCATATTTCTCCTATACTTGCTTCTCTTCATTGCCTCCCTGTAAATTCCAGAATAGAATTTAAAATCCCTCTCCTCACATACATGATCAAGCGTCTTCATACCATAAAGACCTCATAGTAGTCCACAAGTCAGGGGCACTGTTTCAGACATAAAATGGTTCATAAAAACACTAAAACTTCTATTAGAAAGATAAGATAAAAACCACTCACACTGATCCAGACATTTCAACTAGCTCTGTAAGTGTCCTTGTCATAATCTCTGGTACAGTGTTGTCAAAGTGTTGTCACAGTAAGGCGGGGGTCATTTATTCATTCATTCATTATCTCTAGGGCTACACCCTGGACAGGTCACCAGTCTATCACAGGGCCACATATGGACAAACAACTACACATGCTCACATTCACTACTATGAGACAGGAGAAAACGTACTTCTCCTTACGTTCATACGGATTAAATAAAAAGTGATGATTTGTTTTCAACTTGATTTGTTTCATTTCAAAGAAAACATTTCAAGCTTTCTAGCCATATATTTCCTATTTTTATAAGACAAGTATTCGCTGAGATTTTGGCTGTTTTATTTACGTGTCTGTGAAGAGGGATGACAGAGACAGAGAAGACAGAGAGCGCACCCTGTCTGCTTTATTTATTTTACAAAAGCACAGCATTTTGTTGTTATTATGAGTGCATACAACTAAAACTAGACCCTTTACAGATTCGAATGATATATCGCTTTTATCTGTACGATCAAAACTGACGGAATAATTTAAGTTTGTTTCAGCGTTATCAGGAGATGCCGCCGCAAAACGCGCCGAAGCATTCGTCGACCCCTGAGGGTTAAGGCCACTGACTTCGGTGTGGGAGATCAAAGGGCATCATCAGGCAAGGTCCTTAATGCTACTGGCCTGCCTCATTACAAATGAGCGATAGGAGTCATACACAGGAGTCATATCGGCTCAGACATCACCCGGGTCAACGAGGTCTGCGTCAGGTGCTGGGGAACCAGGGCAACCTGATGAGAAATGGGCTGGAACACGACACTTGGGTTGGACAAGGACGAGGGCTGGGAATACAGAACTATTGGAATGCTACTACATGGGTAACCAGGGAAACACCGAAACAACTAGAAGCTCAGTGTTCCAATATCTGCAAACGGCAACTGCTATCACAACTAGAGATTGAAGAGATACAAGATAAATGCTATGGCAAGAGGGAGCCAGGACAAGAGGTCCGGGGAGAAACAACACCATCCCCCACCGGAGATTGGGTACCAAGCCCCAATAATAACAAGCTCCCACACGCTCAGCACAAGAACAGCTGACCTGAGATTGAAGCTCATGAGTAATGCAGCATTACAAACAATCCCTACTGTGAACATCACTCAAGATCAACAAGCTGATACACACCACAGCCGCAGTGATCCTTGAGATGCTAGGCCACAAGACAAACATCACCACTAAGGAACAGTATCCTGCATGGAGAAGGAGGTTGGAGACAGAAATAAGGCCAACATGGAGAGAAGTTAGCCAACTATCAGAACTGCAGAGAGGTGGGATGAAGAAAGAGTTGGGTAAGAAGTACAACAAGCTGTTCATACCAGAGGCCTTGGAGACTGCCAAGCAACGACTCACAGCCCTAGCCACATGCCTGAAGACCTGAAGAGGTACACCAGAGAAATAGAAGCAAGGAGAATAAACAGGGCGTTCTCCACCAATCCATCCAAAGCATACTCTCAGTTGCACGGTAGTAACATGAGAGCAGACCCACCAAGGCTGGAGACTGACCAATACTGGAAAAATGGGGAGAAGGAGGCATCACATAACACCAATGCCCAGTGGCTGTCGGAGCTGAGAGCAAACCACAGCAACCTCCCTGAACAGGTCCCAGTAACCATTACAATAGCAGATATCCACAAAAGGGTCTCAAGCATGAAGAACTGGACAGCACGGGGATCTGTACGGTACGTACCACCGACAGATAGAAGAAGTGGCTGATTTCGAAAGGTCCTACCAGTGGTTGGAAAAGGCTGGACTGAAAGACAGTACACAATCACTAGTGAGTAAATTCTATGATGAAGCTTGATGTTTTATTCCATTTCTCGGGGGCATGTACATAATTACCACCCCAGATTATTTCCATATATATCATTCGAATCTGTAAAGGGTCTAGATTTATTTGTATACACTCATAATAACAAAATGCTGTGCTTTTGTAAAATGAAGAAAGCAGACAGGGTACGCTCTCTGTCTTCCCTGTCACCTCTCTTCACAGACACATAAATAAAACAACCTGAATCTCAGAAAATATTTGCCTCATAAAAATGAGAAATATATGGCTAGAAAGTTTGAAATATCTTCTTTTAAATTAAACAATTCAAGACGAAAACAAATCATCACTTTTTATTTAATCTGTATGAAAGTAAGGAGCGGCACGGTGTCTTCTGTCTCACTTCATTATAGCTAATGTGATCCTGCCTCGCACTGAGCACACTGTTCATATGGAAACAATCTGAGGTGGCTACAAGATGCATTTCTCAAAGGTCTTGTGAACCAATGTTCTGTATGTGTTTTATGGTCTTATTTCAGTGACTTAAAAATTGTAGTTTTTCACTAACCATGCAAAAACGCTGTTTTCTCAAAAACACAATCATGTATAAACTTGTTGCTCACATATTATTGTAGCCCAGTTTGTACTGATTACAGTGTTATCAGACTTTAGCCATTAATATGTTTAAAAGCAACTGAAAAAAGCACAAATGTCAGGTCATGTCAAAACCTGTCCAGGGCCCCAAAACACCCTTAGACCTCTGATGCAAAGCCATTGACATCATCAACAGTGGAAGTTCGCTGAGTGAAAAGGCAGCATTTTTTTCACCCCCAGGTTGATTTGACCAACTTTTCACCCACGATAGGAACACCTCTTACCAATCACAATGCAGCTTGTTGGAACGTCACTTAAAAACATTCAACCTGGCGGACACTTGATGAGGAATCCATTTTTTGCCGCGCGACTTTTTAGGAGGAGCAATCGCATATTCGCGTCATGTGTGATATGAATATCTGGTGTGTTTTATTCCCCTCCGAATTTAACACTTTTTCATGTCGTTTATTCGTATCATTCCTAGTATGTAAAGGCCTTAAATCATGGGGACCCATGATGGAGTGTTATGTGCTACGTAAACCAACAGGGAGCAGTGAGAATTCTCCCTGAATGTAAAATATCAAGTACAGAAATGCACCTGAGTAACAACCAACAAACACTTCTACCCCTCTGATCTTCAAAACAACAAAATTATGATTGTAACATCTTAAGGGAAAACTAATTGTATTGCTCTCTTGCTCAGTCTTGTCCCCAACAACTGTGCTGTTAACACAGTTGGTGCAAACATGGTTATCATACAATAAACTGTAACTAATAGGCCCCTCACATCTCTTCTCTCTAATCAACTAACTGCCAATGAGCAATTGTGGAGGCGGAGCCGTCTGCAGGTGGTTATGTCAGTTAGTGCATCGTGACTCAATGGGAAGCAGTAAGTTCCTATAACATCCCTGATGTTTTGGCCTGGATTTTGTGAACACTCACTACATTAACTCCTCAGACTCAGACTTATTTTTCTGGACTTTTCCATGAACAGCCTTTGTTCATCCAGTCTCCAGATGTTCCTCTTGATTCTGCTCTGCCCACCCCGCTCTTATTCCCTCAATTACCCAGTCCTGACTCCTACACCCATCACTCCTCTTTACAATTCCCTGATCAGTTCAAATGATTCACAAGTCTGTTTTCCTGTCTGTATGTGTGTTTACACTTTAGTAACATTCTCCTGTTGTTTCCAGTACCTTACTCTAACAGGGTGCTCTACTCTGGTGAACATGTGGAGAATGCCACTACATTTAACTACCTAATTTTTGTTTGCTTATTAACATGCTGTAATCTGAACACTCAAAGAACTGTAACTTAATTAATCACTGTAACACACATAAGTATTTTAATCATTTTTTGTGATCACCTGAGTGTTATGTGGCTATTTTGTCCTATGTGTCGATGTGTGATTGGGTGGTTCAGAGGAAGGCAACTGCCACAGACTGCACCATCCAGCCTACTCTTTGAAAAGGTTCAGCTCCTAGCAGATGACAGCACGTGCAAAGAGAAATTATGTTGGAGTGCACATTTCGACTTTTTCATTGCATGCTTGGCATAAATAGAATATTTAGGCTGAATCTGAGCCAGGTCCTTTTCTTAGCTAATGAAAGCAAATTGTAGCTTGTTCAATCTGTTGGGTCAGGTGCTTTTAGCAAACAAAAGAGCATAACAACTGGATAATGAATGTGGCGACTTAAGTATACAGTAAATATGCAGATTAGGCCTTATATATCACCACAGTCATAGTGAGTAAGTCAACTAAAAGAAAACAGTGGCATTTACCTGTGAAATACAATGGTAGCACAGTTACATTGGTTCTACCAAGGTGTAGAGCGTTTGATGATTCTATCGGTCCAAACAATTCCATCCTTTAAATTAAATCATAGGGCTCCCTAAGAAAAAGCTGGCATTACGACAGATGGGAGTGACTGGTCAATGAGTCAGTCAGTTAAAGAGGATGATTGGCTAGAAAGTAGAAAAGGAAGAGAAAATATTGGGACTCAGGCTCAGGGTAAGAACAAAATAAAAAAGAAAGGTAGGTCAGAAGATGGGAAGGTGAGGGGCAAAGAGGAATGAAGAAAAGAAAAGGAGAGAGGACTGTAGCCTGGATAGGAGGAGTGGTAAACGGCAAAGGTCAGGAGAGGTGAGAAAAATGGGGCAGAGGTGAGCAAGCCACTGGGTAATAAGTGAACCAAGAAAAGGAGCATCACAGCCATATACATTTTAAGCAGATATCTTGTATTCAGTATTATTATAGACTAATATCTGTTACTACACTGCTGCATTCACATTATGCCCTCAATATAGAGTAAATAGCAGCCAACCAAAATGGCAGCTTTTGTCCAGTGTTGTGATAAGTAAACAGTTTTCATGTCAATGAATAAATTAAATCATTCTTATCAAAATAAAGGTGTAACCCATTCATTTGTATTTTTTCTAGGGCTGTAAATGTTAAGACAATAAAAGCACATTAATGCAAGTTAAATTTAATGCAACTTTTTTTGACATCATTAATGTGGGTTCTGTTAAGCAATTTTCTAAAAATAAGTGGGGTGCCAGATAGCAAGGAACAAGGGACAAATAAAGTTGTATTTTGAATGACAAGTACGGCTTTAAATTCCTGTCAGATGGGTCTATTGACAAGACTAGTAATTTGTAATTACTGCCATTGTGAACTGAGTTGTCACTGGGGTGTAGTCTTGAATACTGTATAGTCTGCTAGCCAACCACGCAGCTAATGGTAATCAAGGCAGCCTTGTTAGTTTGGCACCACCTCGCCTGCGGGAAACCACACTTAAAATATGTGAGGTACCCATGGACCCAATAGCTAAATAGGTAGCAGATCAATTAACATTGTGAAGGATAAGGTTATATGTGAAAATGTGAAAATATGAAAATATGTGAACAATTGTGCGATTAATCACAGTTAACTAATTTCATGAATTGACAACCCTACCATTTCAGGTTATACCACTGAGGCACTTTCTTTGTGCAGGCGTGGGGGCACTTTTGTGTGTCTGTTTTTTTATCTGCCTTTTTTACTTCCTGAAGATGTTTTACATTAACAACCTACCAGGAAGAAAGCAAAATAAGCCTCTAGAAGACATAGGGAATGCAGAATGTTTCACTGATTGTAGGTTAACACCTATCAAGTAAGTGGGTTGCAAAAGGTGAATATTTTGATCAGTGAAAATGCATTTTGTCCCTAAAGCTTGAAGGCAGTATCATAATGTGAATGCAGCTGTTGTTTCAATTTTTGTTTTAATGGTATAAATTATTACCATTTAAAAGTTATTACTTTTACCTAAACATTGTTTATGACTGTGAGGTGAGGGACTTTTAGCCATCAATCATCACTCTCCTACCCGTGTTAGATCTTGACGCTCTCAATGCCGTAAACGTTGTAGCCCTCTTTATAGGTGGCGTAGTTTGGCTGGTGGCTGGGGGACAGCAGGTTGAAGTTGGGGGCATGTTGAGGAGAAGAAGACAGAGTGTGTGTGTAGTTCCCTGTGTGCTGGGGGGACGACAAGGTGTTGGCTGCCACCTTAATAACAAAAATAAAGTAATCATTATTACTGTATTACTACTGTGCTTATGGAACAGTGATGACTCTTTAATTGTGTGTCTGATTGACATTAATTCAAGTTACAACAACAATTTCATAACCAACAGCAATATTCATAAACTACAAAAGGATTATGTGTTTGCACAGAGAGAATGGCCTTTCAACATCTGTCTGCTCATCAGAATGTATTATAACTAGTTACTTAAAAAACTTAACAGATGACACTAGACCCATTTTTTTTTAGCTTTGCAGGTAGCCAGCACAAAAGAAAGATACCACTGTAACTTTGTGTGGAGCCTGACTAGACTGTGGACACAACTATGGTTATCAGGTGCCCACAAATTAGTTCTGCTCTCAGTTGTGGTTCCAGGAAGTCAGTCTATATATTCTGAGTGAAGTTGCTCTATTCCAAAGACACCTGTAGCTTCACAGGTTTGATGTGTTTTTAGTGTGGAGCAGCATCACTGTGGCTCACCAAATTCTCCACAAGGACAGCTGACCTGACCATGTCATTCAAATAAATTCCAGAAACTTTATTTGTCTCTCATGGGGTACTTTGAGAATCTGCACAGAACACTTAGACAACTCACCTTTATACAAAAAAAAAAAAAAAAAAAAATCTAGGGAGGTCTCTAGTAGCACACACTGCTGTGATCCAGGGAAGAGCCATAGAAACTGTTTAGTGTCATGGTTTATGTAACATCTCCACTCTGGCAGGTCAGGATAATACAAGATCACATTCTAGGCTTAAAGTTAGGCTTAAATCTTAAAGCTTAATTTTTGATAAAAAAGTCTATATATATGCCAAATACTAATATTTATATTACAAAATACTTTAATATAATTTCATATACAATTTTATATATACTGTCAAAGTATGAAATCTTGTGTGTAGTAAAAGTAAAAAACTTAAAAATGTGTTTGATGATTATTGATCAAAGAATCTTTTGATACCAATCTTGTTACTCTCTCAACAATCATATACTACAAGTAAGCGAAGTTCATCATAGTTTTCATACTTCCCAAATTTTCAACAATTTTTAGGTGAAATGATCATGGGTTATATCAGAAATCTAGCTTACACAAGGAACATATGTAGCAGTGAAGTATGACCCATGATGTGATTACCTGTCATGATCCGTGTTGTCTTCCTGGTGTCAAACTTTTATTTTGGAGTATTTTGTGTTTGTGGTCTGACCCTGATTCCTGTCAGTGTTACTTTGTGATCAGTGTTTGATTGTTTTCATGTTAGTCTTGTTAGTGGCTTTTGATTTGTGTATATATGACCCTCATTTTGTAGTGTTACTTGCTGGTTCATCACACTAGGCTTTGAGTCGCTATCGTGTTCTTGTTATGGTGGTATTTCTGCAAATTTTGGTGGTTGTGCTATCGGTTTATCAGATTTTTTGCCTTACTGTTGTCTCTATTTTGCTGCTCTTTCTCTTACCGTGGAAACCGTTCTTACCATTCCCAATCTGTACCCGCTTAGGGTAAGCCTGTTAGTTGTGCATGTTAGGTTTCTTATAACACTGGGGTCCAAAACAGGGTAGTGCTGATTTAACATTATGGTCATGTTGAAGACTATATGTTGACTTTAAATTTCCATTGAAATAAATTACATTACACTTTCTATGATAATATGCGGTGTAATCACCAGTTCTCTGCACATTTTTGAATGGAGCAAACAGCAAAAGTCTGTTTTTGAAAGATTTGCGGACTTGGAACTGGCACTGAGAAATGTTACGAACAAGTCACGGATAAAACCCACCTCATTGCAGATAAACGGCTGTAATTGGCCCGGCTGTTTTGAAGTTGGAGGAAAAAACTCCCTAGGCCAGGGGTTCCAGACCCACATTCTTCCTTAGCCAGGCTAATAAAATCAAACAGGCGCTGTTTCCAGTTTTGAAAAATGGTGGGTTTGATTCTTGTGCCTGACATAGCTCTCATGACTCCTCAAGTGATATTACTCCCTGGCCAATCACTGGCCCACAGTCTGTTGACATCATATTTTAGTACCGGCTCGACTTGCTTGAAACCTCGGTCGAAGAGGTACTAAAAAAGTACCTGCTACTAGGTACTATCCCCTAATGAAAAACCCCAAAAACTGAGTCGATTCAAGTAGTGCTAGTGGAAAAGCCCTATTAATAATTAAATAACTAAAACATACATACCAATCCACACCTTTGAAATGACTATAAAGGTGTAGCATATCTCATGAACAATTGAATGTCACCTTATTACATTGTTAGTAATGTATGTCCAACTTAAACTCCTTGGTGACATTTTAAGAAAATCTGGAATTCAATTTGGGCAGCTCGGTTGTTTGATGGTTATCATTGTTACCTCACAGTTCCTAATTCGAAACCCAGCAGGGGCCTTTCTGTGCATGTTCTCCTTGTGTTTGCGTGGATTTTCACCGGGTACTCCGGTTTCCTCCCACAGTCCAAAAACATGTTGATTATTGATTCTAAATTTCCCATAGGAGTGAGTGTGAGCATGTGTGGTTGTTTGTCTATATGTGGCCTTGCGATAGACTGGTGACCTAGCCAGGGTATACCCCTGCCTTTTACCCAAAGAGAGCTGGGATAGGCTCCAGCAGATCCTTGTGACCCTGAATGTGATTAGCTCAAGCAGAGATGCCCAGACTTCCCTCTCCTCCATCTCTTTCGGGGGAATACTGAGGCATTCCCAGGCCAGCCAAGAGACATAGTCCCTCCAGCCTGTCCTGGGTCTTCCCTGGGGTCTCCTCCCAGTGGAACATGCCTGGAACACTTCCCCAGAGAGGCATCCAGGGGGCATCTGAAAAGGATGCCCGAGGCACCTCAACTGGTTCCTCTCATTGTGGAGGAGCAGCAGCTCTACTCCAAGCTCCTGCCAGGAGACCACCCTATCTCTAAGGGAGCGCCCAGCCACCCTGCGGAGGAAACTCATTTTGGCCTCTTGTATCCAAAATAAATCGAGTGCTTTGCCTTTCTACTCTCCTTCTTCACCAAAACAGACCAATAGATTGACCACATTGCTGAAGCACCAATCCGTCTGTCAATCTCATGCTCTGTTCTTCCCTCAGTCATGAACAAGACCTGCTTGGGGTTCAGATCAGGCAAGCCATTCCTCCCAATCATGCCCCTCCAGGTGTCATTATCACTGCCCACATGAGCATTGAAGTCCCCCAGTTCAATGGCAATATTATTATTAATTATAATACAAATTATACTAAATATTAAAACTAGTATTAAAACATAACAAACCTTCATTTTTTTGGCTTCAGCACGGCTCTTATAGCAGAACTCTACCAGCGCCACCATCATGGCCAGACCAAGACCTCCAACGAGGATGTAGAAGACTCCTGCTACGTTACTAAGAGAGAGAGCGCTGGTCTTCTCCTAGCACATGTGCGTACATATGTGCACACACACACACACACACACACACACACACACACACACACACACACACACACACACACACACACACACACACACACACACACACACAAACACAAACACAAACACACACACAGCAAAAACCCAGAGAAAAGTGGGGTTAGTGGGGTGTGTTAATGTGAAGAACAAAATTGAATGGTTAACACACAACCAGTGAAATATTCTTCTTATTTGACAGCACAAATCTAAACAAACCTGTCATCTGCACACACTTAACTCTTTGTAAATACATACATACTGAACCCATATTAAAAGCTGATGACACAGGTATATACTGTTAAACCAGTATGTACCTTTCTATGCACTGCACCTATGAATATATGCTTGTACCATTGTTCAAAAGTGATATCAGTTAATGTGACTTTTGAGGTTGGCTGCAAATAAGTTCTGTGTTGTGTGAAAATATTATTTTAACTGCTGAAATCTCAAAATGAGCAGACATCACTTTCATGAAGAATTTATTGCAGGACTGTGGTATTAGACTGACTTAGTTTTAAGTAGGTGTATCAATAAACTGGCAATAAAGTGTATACATATGTGACAAATTACAGGAAAAGTGTTTTAGTAAGGTGCTGGGCCACCACATGCTACTAGAACAGCTTCAGTGAATCTTGACATTGATTCTACATCTCTGAACTTTACTTTACGGGTAAGTTCTTTCAAAAGATATTCCCTGTTGTTTTGATGATGGTAGCGGAAAACACTGTTTGACAAATTGGGTCAAAATCTCCTATAGGCGCTCTTGGTTAGGATATGGTCACAGTAGTATATGATTCAAACCGTTAAGTGACCCCTCAGATTGGGTGGCACTATCATACTGGAAGTGACCAGTCAGGATATAAATGTTTTATGATAGGGTAAAGATGATCATTCAGAACAAATGTGTCTTCACGTGCAGTGACGCTTCCCTGTAAGGGGACAAGTGGACCAAAACCATGCCAGCAAACTGCCCCCACAGCATTCTCAAACCACAACCAAATTTATCACACCGGTGGTTGCATGACTGACAGTCAGTCATCTGAGCGGACCAACAAGAAAATAGCAGGATAACAATATGTGGTTCTCCCATATGGGGGCAAATCATGTTACACTCACATGTTAGACTGAGTTATCCACTCATTAGAGGGTTGCTGGTTTGATCCTGGGCTCACTTTGATCAAGTGTTGACGTGCCCTTGGGTAATACAATGAACCCTAAGTTTCTCCCAGTGGATAGGCCAACAATTATAAAACAGCGTTGTTCTAACCTTACCATTATACTTGATAAAAGACATAATAATGAGATCTAAGTAAAAAAAAAAAAAACATGTTTCTCAAGTACACCTCAATTTGACTCTCATAGTTTTCCTTTATTGTTTCATCTGAAATGGTAATTCAGGAGAAACTTATGAGCTCTGCACATGTTAAGTAAGAGCTCCTTCATTTATTTTAATTTGCTCTTAGCTGATGCTCCATATTGTTTCCAAAGAAAGGAGAAAAGGAAAAGGAAAAAGTTAAAAACTTCTTTATACAATTTTCCTCTGGTATTGTGTTAGATAATACATACAACATGAAGAATATAATGCTGAGGCTAAAAAAAAGCAAAAATGTATCTATGAATCTATGGGTTATAGATACTAAAGGTTTGCAAAATCAACTGTTTCCACATTCATAAAAGTAAAACAAAACTAAAACTAAAACTGGCAACCAAACCAACCAGACACAAGTCTTGCATATTTTTAGAAAATAATTTGCATATCCTGTGAGTAGAAGAAGACATCAAAACTCATTCAGCAGGACAATGACCCTAAGCATACAGCCAAGGCCATCAAAGAGCTTTTCAGGTTGAAAAGGTGGAATATTCTCAACTGGCTGAGTCAGTCACCTGATCAGTCACCTTCAGAATTAAGAGGTTTGTACTACCAGAAAGACAACACAGAAGATGTTGAGGACAGCTACAAGTACCTTGGAATGCCACAGGAAAATGGGAACCATGAAGGTGTAGCAAGGACAGCAGCAACTGAAAAATACCTCCAAAGAGTAGGGCTGGTTCTGAGAAGTCAGCTCAATGGAAAGAGCAAGGCCCAGGCTATCAACATCTACACCTTATCCTGTCAGTGATGAGATATCTCTCTGGTATAATAACTTGGCCAAAGGAAGAGGTAGAGGCCACTGACTTCAAGACAAGGAAGCTCCTGACAATGCATGCCAAGTCACCCCAAATCCAGCATCTTGAGACTGAACTAGTGAGCTTCAGAGCCACTATCCAGGATGAAACAGCAAAGATCCATGAGTACATTAGGAAGATGGCCCCAAATGATATGTGCTTAGTGAATACATCAACCAGCAGTAACCTGAGGAGATGAAAAGAAAGAGCAAGAACCATCATGGAAGCACAAACCCCTGTACAGTATGTACCATCAGCAGATAGAAGTGGCTAATAGAAAAATCCTACAAGTGGCTGGACAATGCTGGACTGAAAGCACAGAGGCACTAATGGCAGCACAAGAACAAGCTCTAAGTACAAGATCAATCGCAGCTGGTGTCTACCACACCAGGCAGGACCCCAGATGCAGGGTGTGCAAACTTAAGCAGGACCATGAGACAATACAGCACATTAAAGTGTGATGTAAGATGCTAACATTCAGTGTGTACGTAGAACACTACAACCACATAGCTAGCGTAGTGTACAGAAATATCTTTTCCGAGTATGGCCTACAACACCCAAGATCAAAATGGGAAACGCACCTGCAGGTGGTTGAAAACAACTGAGATCTCGGCCCAATAAAATGCAGTCCTAGGAACAGCTAAGATATGAGAAGAATGTATAGCTTGGGCTATTATATTACTTGAAGGTTAGGGTAAAGTGGAGTCAACCAAATTAATGTCAAATAGTTAACTAGTCTGCTGGAAAGTCTTATGGTTAAAGGTGAAAAGGTGAAACGGATATGTCGAACATAACCAATGTGTGTGTGGTTGTGTAGTCACAAATGTGCACTCTTAAATTACATCTAGCAGTGACATCATGGGGTTGATTCATCATGTCTCCACTCTATGTGATGTGAGGTTTTTTACACTACCTTCCAGTGCTAATCAAAACAGGTATAAAGATTATGACTTTTACAAGTGGTCAGACAATATGTTATATTACAGCATCAGTACACCTGATTCTTATATTCCTAGAACCTGCATTTTTCTACACCCAGGTCTGCTATTGTAGCTTGAAGTCTCTGCAGGATATGCCTGGTAGTTATTCCCTCTCTGCAGACACTTCCTCCATCTCTTTCGGGGGAATACTGAGGCATTCCCAGGCAAGCCAGGTAGACATTGTGTACATGCATAATGTTAAAGCAAGTAGTTCATTCCTTTAGATGCCAAGGGGACTGGCTAAATATGTATTTGGCTGGCTTATCATGCATCAATGCTCAGGTCTTTTTCACAAAGGCTGTAGCCTGTTAACCTCAACAACATTAATGTAATTAAATTAGTAACAAGCAGAGCTGCTTACATACTTCCATGCTGAATTAGTGCACAGCCTATACTTGGCAAAATTACTAATTACTTAGTTGTTTTTCAGTCCTTACTTAACAACTCAACATTATGCAATCTAAATCTAAACGATGTGGGCTTCATAGACAATTGGGCCACTTTCTCGGGAAACCCGGTCTGACAGCGAGGGAAGGCATCCATCCCACTATGGATGGTGCGGCTCTCATTTCTAGAAATCTGGCTGAGTTTATTAGCCAACCTAAAATTTGACATTCCAGAGTGGGGACCGGGACGCAGAGACTCAGTCTAAAAGTCTCTCTCTGCAGTTTCCTTAGAGCCGTCACCCCCCTCAAACCACATAGAGATCGTCTGCCTCTCGAACATATAAATCAAATAAATCAGAAGTTAACACAAGAGGAGTTATTCATAAAAACCTAATAAAAATGAAGACCGCTCCTCTTACTGAACAGAAAAACAGAACAGTCAGATGTGGATTATTAAATATCAGGTCGCTTTCGTCTAAATACTGATTTGATAACTGATCACCAAACTGATCACCAAATTGATTTACTCTGCCTTACTGAAACCTGGATGCAGCAGGATGATTATGTCAGTCTGAATGAATCAACCCCGCTCAGTCATAAAAATTGTCATGTTCCTCAAAGCACAGGTCGAGGTGGAGGAGTAGCTGCAATCTTCCACTCAAACTTCTTATTAAACTTTCATCCTCAGAACAGTTATAACTCATTTGAGAGCCTCACTCTTATCCTCTCACATCCAAACTGGAAAACACAAAAACCAGTTCTACTTGTCATCGTGTACCGTTCACCCGTTCCTTATTCAGTTTTTAACTGAATTTCCAGACTTCTTGTCTGATTTAGTGCCTAGTTCAGATAAAGTAATTATAGTAGGAGATTTTAACATTCATGTAGATGTTGAAAATAATAGTCTCAGCACTGCATTTAATTCAATATTAGAGTCAATTGGTTTCAGTCAAAATGTTAATAAACCCAGCCACTGTTTCATCACACCCTTGATCTTGTTCTGACCAATGGCATCGAAATTGAACATTTAATACGTTTCCCCCAAAATCCTATTTTGTCTGACCATTCTTCTGACTTTTGAATTTAAGGTAATGGATCATGCAACATTCGTAAGAAAATTCCACTACAGTAGATGTTTATCTGACAATGCTGCTAATATATTTAAGAAAATTATTCCATCTTTATTTACATCTATGCCATGTGCCAACACAGTGGAGGGCAGCTGCCTCAATCCTACTCCCTACCAAACTGATTATGTTGTTGACAGTGCCGTAGCCTCACTGCGTGAAACTCTTGATACTGTGGCCCCTCTAAAAAAGAAGTTAATGAATCAGAGGAGATTAGCTCCTTGGTACAGTTTACATATTTGTACCTTAAAGCAGGCATCACGAAGACTGGAAAGGAAGTGGAGTTCCACAAACTTCTATCTAGCACTATCTAGCCTGGAAAAACAATCTATTAACATATAAAAAAGCTCTCCGTAAAGCCAGAACTGCTTACTATTCATCACTAATAGAGGAAAATAAGAACAATCCCAGGTTTCTTTTCAGCACTGTAGCCAGGCTGACAAAAAGTCACAGCTCTGATGTGCTCAGTGTTCCCTTAGCTCGATGATTTTATGAGTTTCTTTACAAATAAAATCACAACTATTATAGATAAAATTCATCAGATGCCTGCTATAGCTGCCATAAATGAATCCTCTACTACAATAGCTCTTGAATCATCTGTAAGATCTCTCCGAATTCACATCAGTAGTTGTTTCATCTAAATCATCAACGTGTCTCTTAGACCCCATCCCGACTAGACTGCTTAAAAACACCCTGCCATTAATTAACTCATTTTTTATTAGACTTCGTAAATTTATCTCTAATGTCAGGCTATGTACCACAGGCTTTGAAGACTGCAGTAATCTAACCCCTACTCAAAAAGCCTAGTCTTGATCCAGGAGTCTTGGCTAACTATAGACCAATATCCAACCTACCATTTATTTCTAAAATCCTTGAAAAAGCTGTTCCTAAGCAGCTATCAGACCACTTACAGAGAAATGAACTATTTGAACATTTTCAATCAGGATTTAGAGCACATCATAATACAGAAAGAGCACTGTTAAAAGTCACCAACAATCTTCTCTTAGCCTCAGATAATGGACTTGTTTCTATACTTGTCCTCTTAGACCTTAGTGCTGCATTTGACACTATTGACCACAGCATCTTATTATTATTATTGACTGGAGCATGTGACCAGTATCAGAGGAACAGCATTACAATCCTATATATCGGACAGATTCCAGTTTGTTCATGTCCATGATGAACCGCACAAAAGTTAGTTATGGAGTTCCACAAGGTTCTGTGCTAGGACCGATTCTGTTCACCTTGTACATGCTTCCTTTAGGCAATGTTATTAGGAACCATTCCATTAATTACCACTGCTATGCAGATGACACTCAGCTGTATCTATCTATGAAACCTGTTAACACAAACCAGTTAACCAGACTTCAAGTGTGTCCAACTGACATAAAGGCCTGGATGACCAGTAACTTTCTACTATTAAATTCAGAGAAAACAGAAGTTATTGTATTTGGGCCTAAAAACATCAGAAATAGCTTTTCTAAAATTATAGCTACTTTAGATGGCATGGCTCTGGCCTCCAGCACTACTGTGAACTACCTTGACGTTATTTTTTGACCAGGACATGTCATTTAACTCACACATAAAACAAATCTCTAGAACTGCCTTCTTTCACTTGCGCAACATTGTCAAAATTAGGAACATCCTGTCTCAAAATGATGCAAAAAAGCTACTCCATGCATTTGTTACCTCAAGGCTAGATTACTGTAACTCAATACTATCTGGATGTCCCAGTATCTAAAAAGCCTCCAGTTAATCCAGAATGCTGCAGACAGAGTCCTGACAGGAAGTAGCAAGAGTGATCATATTTCTCCTATATTAGCCTCTTTCATTGGCTCTCCATAAAATCCAGAGTAGAATTTAAAATGCTTCTTCTCACATACAAATCCCTTCATGATCAAGCGCTTTCATACCTTAAAGACCTCATAGTAGTATATCATCCCAATAGAGCACTACGCTCTCAGAGTGCAGGTCTACTTGTGGTTCCCAGAGTTTCCAAAAGTAAAATGGGAGGCAGAGCCTTTAGCTATCAAGCTCCTCTCCCGTGGAACCAGTTCCCAGTCTGGGTTCAGGAGGCAGACACTCTCTGTACTTTTAAGACTAGACTTAAAACCTTCTTCTTTGACAAAGCGTATAATTAGAGCTGGCTTCAGGTAACCCTGAACCATCCCTTAGTTATGCTGCTATAGGCATAGACTGCCTGAGGACCATCAGTGCACTGAGCTCCCCTACCCTAATCCTCCCCTTCCTTCCCTTCCCCTCTCCTCCTCTCCTCATATGTATATTCCACCATTGAATGTCACTAACTTTGTACTCTCTCTCTCTCTGTACCTTCTGCAGGTGTCCCTGGTCCTGGAGCTGTATATTCCTGATGTGCAGTTACTGGCCCCACCAACCTGCAGTGTCTATTTGTTGTTTATTGTTGCTGTTCTTTTCTCTCTCCTCTATCCACTCACCCCAACTGGTCGTGGCTGATGGACACCCAAACTGAGCCTGGTTCTGCTGGAGGTTTTTTTTTCCGTTAATGGGAGTTTTTCCTCTCCACTGTTGCCAAGTACTTGTTCATAAAGGATTTGTTGGGTTTTTTTTGTTTTTTTGTAAAGAGCCTTGAGATGATTGTATTGTGATTATACAAATAAAATTGAACTTGAATTTGAATTTAAATATGGACAATAGGTTGTCCACATTTAACACGCTCAAACATTTATGATCTTTTACCAAGGTAAGTGGACCTATAGGCCTAGATTATTTCTGTCAAATAGGTTCCTTAGAAGTTTCAGTTCTGTCTGACTCACTTGCTTAAATATCAAATAATGAATAACCGGTGACCTCCTGATAGCCTACCATGAAGTACTATAGACCTGAGCTCTCTGCTGTACCAGTAGACTGGCTAAGGGTCCAAGGAGATTAATAAACAAATTGACTGAAAAATAGTTTAACACAAGTGCCTCATCCTGTAATAAACTTGCTGTAGACTGTTCAAGGTTGAGAGTAGTGCATCCCCTAAAAGAAAGCAGCTCAGTCTGAAAGGTATGAGTGAAAACAAAAAGATGGTCTTGACTCAACAAATGAACCAGTTACTTTTACATAGGTTAATTTGTTGAGTCAAGACCATCTTTTTTTTCCACTCATACTCCTTTCATTGTCCCATGTAATAACCTGCTATTGTAAATACATTTCCATCTATTACATTACAAACTCTAGCTTGAAGAATCATTCTGTCAAAATAAGGATTCAGACAGATGGACAGACAGACGGACAGATGGACAGACTTAATGTGTGTGTTAAAACAGACAGTGACAAACTGCTATAATACCATGAATTAAATGTTTTGAGTTGATCTTAAAAAATTCCAGTGTTTTGAGGACACCACTTTTTTGTCAGCATTATACTTACAGGTTGATAGACCTCTACGCTATGCTTTAAACTGGGATGTCACTGACGTATTTACTACCCATACTGTGAAAATTTTACACATACAGATATATAAGACTACTGTAGTCCTCAAGTGCAGTCATGCTTTCCTTTTTAAATACATACAAAACCAAACTTACTGTGCATGTTAAATATGTGAACAGACAGTGTATTTGATTGATTCACAGAAATATACAACTAACCTTATTGGTGGAGTCCTTGAAGCCACACTCTCCTTTATCGTACCACCACTTGTTTTTCATCTTGTCTAGGGTCCCTTGCTCATTCAGTTTCAATACGGCAAGGTTTACTGGCACTCTTCAATGGGAATAACATAAATAACATCATTATAAATGTTATCTTATGTTATTAGTGGGGCAGCAGTTCTCAAACTCTGGTCTAGTAACCAAGAAAGGGCCCACTCATGTCTGTTATTTGTAGGCATGTCATCTTCTATTACAACATTAAAGTTTGGCTTTTTGCCACATTGTTTTTAACTTATAGACACTGCCAGAATGTGTGATTAGGTTTGCAGGACAGAGTGCTTGAGATCAAAAATTTAAGCTTTCTCTTTCTCTTGATCTATTATCAAATGCTAGCAGGGCCGCTCTGTTAGGCTTCTGAGGCAGAGAATGAGAGGGGCTGCAATGAAAAACCTTTCTGCTTTTTTAGCAGCAGTATTTTTCCAGACCAGAGCCAGCGATAAATAGAGTTTGCCCAGGTTGCACAAACTCTTTATCAACAGCCCATCGCTTGCACTGTTGCTGCCATCTGGTGTGAGGTCACCTGACCCTGGCCTTGCCCCTGAAACCTGCTCTAACCTTGACCTCAACCAAACAGGGTGCAACACATTAGTGGAAGAAGCAGCACAGAATGCAACACCACCTGTTGGTAGAATTTATATGCAAATGCTAAAGTTAGTATTTAAACCAATGTTTATGAGAATCAGTAATTCTTATGTTTATGTGAAAGGCTGCAACTAGACATTGCTAACATTACAGGATTTTCTGGTCACATGTGGTGTTATATCTGTGCTGCTTTTTTTGATTTTCTTACATGTGATCATGTGATAGGCCAGTGTTACCTTCATGTTCACATATTTTAGTGTGTTTTTGTGTGTGTGTGTATTAACCTTGCTCTCCCCTCCTCCGCTGCCGCATTCTCCCTTGTCATACCACCACTTGTTTTTCAGTTTGTCCAGCAGCCCCTGCTCGTTCAACTTTAACACCGCCAGGTTCACCGCATTTCTACATGAACACAGTGGCTGTTAGCAGTTCAGTTGTTTGTCTGTGTCACTCCTCCTGCTGGTATGCATGTTAGCAGCATTTACAGTACTCTTTTACTTTAACATAAACAGTAACACACAGCTGGAATGCTCCCTTTTCTTAGCATCAAACTCATGAGTATTATTTAGGATTAGCTTTAACTTGACTTGTGCTCAATCTCTTGAATAACCATGGAAATAAGAATAGTAATTATAGTAATATGTTCAGTTTAGAAATACCTGATATGTCTTTAAAGAACCACAGAGGTGGGTATGGGTTCTAAATTAAAACATTCATGTGTCATTATTAGCTGACACTGAACTTTTCATTGTTGTTTCCATGACCTTTTTTGCCCTTTGAAAAATCAGAAGTTGCCAGCAACAAGTTATATCTTACAATGAAATTGATGTGATTCTAAGTTACCTGCCAAGAGGTGAAAATAAAACAATAAAACAATTTCTGCTTGTTTTCTTTCAAAATATATTTTATGTGTAGTACTGGCTATCAAATCCATGGGTTATGGTAGTAACTGGAAAAAAAGTAAGAATCAGGACATCCAGTCGTAGTATTTTGTCAGTTGGTGGTAGGGCATCCCACTGCTGCCAACTACTATTTGGTTTATTATTACTGTTTGGCTTTTATTCTTTCTTAAACTTCATGTATGTTTTCATTAGACATACTAGTATCTCTAGACTGACCACATCTGTCTCTTTCCAAAATAAGTCTTAAGAACAGTACAACGCAAATGACCATTAGGAAGTTAAATAACTTTGCAATAGCAGCCCTGTAAAATAGTGTTCTCTTTCTAACTTCATTCTGTGTTTTTACTATGGGAAATGCCTCGAAACTCCTATGATGCCACATTTGTTGGTGACAGACCATTTGAAACATCCTGGGTGGCCCACGCCTTTCATATTACCTTGATCATCCAACCTGGCAAAGTAATTTTTGCTCCACGAAACTCCCTTAGCTTGCCTTGGTGAAGTTGGATGTGCTTATCAGATGAAATGTGCCTCTAAATGCAGTTCAGTAAATAAGTCATTCACAAGAACTATAATTAATGAAATTAGGAAGGTTGTTCCTCTGGCTATCTTGTATTTGTGTAGCAGTGTAACTCAGTGGTTCCCATACTGGGAGGATGCAACCCTTAGGGGGAGCCCAGAGTTTTGATGGGGGCATGAGAAAATGGTTAAATATAAATAATATATGGAATTACACTACTAGCAGGGAGATGTTTGTAAACTGCTAAGTCTGCTAAGTAAACGAGTTGAGATACCAAGAGCAACAACTTCCAATGTTGAAGGTACCAAAACTAGAAAGATGACAGAGACAGATCTCATGCTTCATCAGTACTATTGCTGGTAAGAGACAACACAGTGTGCTGTCATTTGGAGGCATTATACCACAAATACAAACAATTGCTTTTCTCAAGCAACATCTTTAAATGCTCAACTTCAAACAACAGGCTAACATTTTATAATAAACTAGTGAGGCAAAATACTATTTTGGTCTTTCTTCCTTTCCAGTCACTACACAGTATCCCATCTTTATGTGTGAGGCATTCTAGCATGAAACTATCCCATTTGGACCCCTTTTACTAGCTACAAGTGCACTGAGGAAGTGTGTGGAGGCAGCCCTGTCACCACTAAGAAATGATAGCATCAGAATAGTACAGCATTCTATGCTCCCATGCAGGCATTGTGCTATGGTGCAAAATCATGATCAGCTGGGTAGAGAGCCAGTTACAATCTGAGCATACTATTTACAGTCAATTTCACATTGTGTCATAGGAACAGAGAGGGTGATAGTTTTTACACACAGGGTCTCTTTCTTTTTCAGTTGATGAAAGCTGTATGGTTCAGACTTTTTTATTATTGGGTCACATCATTATAACTGTCCCCTTGCAAACACCTTGGCCACGGGGTAAAAATAATATCGACCTGCAGTGCACATCTCCATCAGTGGAGAGATCCATCAGTGCTTGTGTCAGAAATCTCTCTAGGGGCATTGTTCTGAGGCAGTATTTTTTAGCACTAAGGCATTTTCTACACTTGTCCAAGGTCATTGTTTCTTGCTTAAACTCATGTTAATACACAAGGCTCCTTTTCTTCCAAGAAACATAAGTGAACAGCCTAGAGTAGACCTTTCACCCTTAGTCTTCATGACAGTCCCTAATGAGGTCAGTATGCTGTATGGCTTTGAGAGGGCTTATGCAATCCCAGAGTGGTCTATGTGTCCCATAGTGAAACACCCAACAAAGTTAGAAAAAGAATTTCATGTAACTTAATGTAATCATTCCAAACTAATGTGAACACAGCAAAAAGTTATTCAATTATTTTAAGCTTCAAATAATTATTCTATTATTTTTGTGAAAAAGTATAACTCACTAGAGCAAATTGATCACTGGCCTAAATCTGGAAACAAGTTTAATATATCCAACTAACCCTGTTCACATTCTGTATTTTCTCATATCACCGCAACTTTTATATCTTTTAAAGAACTTCAATCCAGCAGGAAGAAGCTTTTACACAATAGTAATGGCAGGACAAGAGGCAGTTAAAGTGTTGCTATGAGTGTGTGGTATTTCATCTAAGGTGGTCAATAGCTTGTGTATTACAAAGTGATTAATAGAGACTAATATTTTTAAGACATCTCAAATAATATAAATGTTTTGTGGTGTAAAAGTGTTAGTAATAACCATGTCTGGGCTCAGTTCACTTCAGATTTGATTGGTTGCAAATTCTATAATATCAGCAAATGATTCAGATTTCATCATTATAATCATTTTTTTTTGCTTCATTTTCATATGCAAAAGAATTGTGAGCACTTAAATATTTGTTTTTTTCTGAACTGAACCCACCAGGGGCATAACAATCATTCACTTCACTGCAATAGAAAAAAAGTACATTAAATATAAGATCAGAAAAAGCATGATCATGGTAGGAGCAGAGACATGACAAAGATAATGTTTACATGTATTCAGTGGATAATTTACCCAGTAACTAAATCAGAAGCTTTCTTGAATGAAAGCTGTAAAAATTAAAAAACATGTCTTTGTTTCTGCCATGATATAGCATAAGAACAGAATTTATGTAGTAGATCTACCAAAGAGTTAGACTTAAAGCTCCATTAAGCGATATTTTTATATGAAAATTTTTGTCAAGTAATGTGAAAAGGTTGCTAGTGCTTTTGAGAGTTAACATTCAGCACAGCCCTTTCAACCCTTCCCCAACAACCTCTCCCTCCCAACAACACCTTACTGACAAATAAGCTAACTGGATGCCACTTATTCTGAAGAACAAGTAGTAAACATCTGGATTTTTATCTTACGAGCTGATGTCTCAAATTTGCATCCAGCTCATTCAGCTAACCTCAGGGTTTGACAAATATCTGGGATGATTTTCTCTTTAGGCTGGTAACCTGTCCAGGGTGTACCCCTGCCTTTCACCTGAAGAGAGCTGGGATAGGCTCCAGCAGATCCCCGTGACTCTAATTAGGCCTAAGCAGGTATAGATAATGGATGAATGGCGTTCATCTTGAATAACTGCTTTCTTTTAGTTTGGAGTTTAAGAAACATAAGTACAGAGTTTAAATCTAACTAACCCCATATATTCTGTTGCACTCAAAAACATATTGCATTAATGAAAGGACTTCCATTTCACTCACTTTAATAATCATTGGAGATCCATCCTGGAAAAACTCTACCTACTCATGTAAGGTATACCCCCAATCTATGAGCCCTTGCTAAACCATTCCATTTGGAGTTGTCTCACCCATTTAATTAGCTGGTCTGCTGAGATACATATTTGTCCCAGCACCCACTGGTTTACTGAGAAAGGAGGACCCATTGGAGCTGCTCAGGCCTCTCTTCATGCTAAGGAATTTGCTTTAAACTTGATTAGCCAACATACCAGAGTATCTTAGACTTATTACTATGAGTAACTACTATCCTTTGGTTTTCAAAAATCGCTTAATGCAGCTTTAACCTCAAAAAACGGCAAATACAAGTATCTACCATTATCATTAAAACAACCTGTAAAAGAAAGTTAACTTTGAGAAATGTCTAACAGGTAACAACACGGAGAGACAGAGAAGAGAAAGAAGGCAGGGTAGACAGAACCATACAGCCACTGGTGATGTGCTGAAAAGACAGAAAAGTGAGAACCAAACTGTGACCAGCATGCAGCTGAACCCCCCCCCACACACACATACATATAGAACCAACAAACACACAATCACACGTGCATATAGAACCAACACACACACATATCATTATGACATAAAAAAATCAAATGTGATGCAGTCTAAATATTTGGATAGTGACACATTTTCCACTGGGTTATCCCGGTATACCAAAATATTGAATTTAAACTGAAACAATGTGTAAGATTACAGTGCATGGCTTTTGGCTGCCCTATCTTAGAAGAATGCTTCAGAGTGAATTTGAGTTTTTTTTAATAAAAAAACAAAAAAAACAAACTCAAAGCTGGTGTTATTCTATACTCTATTTCCTTATTGTCAGCAAATGTTGATAGTGTGGACAGCAAAGTCTCTCTGTTGCTCTATAAAAATCAAAACTGGAATCCTTTTTTTAACTTTTCTGCTCTTTGTATTTTTTTATCATGTGCCTTACTTGTTGCTGTGACAATGTGGTCCCACCCACTAAAGACATGAGCAGTGGTAAAAGGAAAATATCTAAGACAAATGAAGGAGGCATGTTTTTAAAGACCAGTTTCATCAATTTACAGCAACTCTCGACTTCTTTTAAGCACATGAGCATCCAAACTGTGTGCCTCTCTCTTTCCTCATCCCTGTCTCCTGTGTTCATTCAGGCTGTCTGTGCTGGACTATGGAGAGTCCTCTGGCTACTTTGAATCCTGGGACATCAGTTTTGAATAAATGAATTCAATTTGTATAAAATTTGTACCCATAATACAGAAAAGAAATGCTAAAACAATTTCTTTTGGACAGTACATCTCTAATGGAAAACAAATATAGACACATACATAAACACAGACACACACACACACAGACACATGAGAATGTTTAGGTCATAAATTCACAAATAACACCCTCTTGATCCAGGTCTTAAAGAGCCAGCTCATCCTGATTGTTGAAAAGCCTTGAACCAAATTGTCCTCAGTAAAAAGAATAGAATGGAAGTTCTAGGATCCATATAGACCTTGTAAAGAGGTTATACCAAAAGAAACAACGTAATGCTAACTTTACACTCAGGATATGCTTACAATTTTGTTGATGAACTATGTCTTTAAGACCTGAAATGTCAACCCTAAACTGTCCCAGAGTCATCACGGCAGCCACCACTAGCCGTTGGTCAGAGGTGGTAACCATGGTAAAAATACAAACCACTGAGATGACATCATCAGGGTAGGTGGATTATTATAACAACGAGTAAGCTGCCATGCCCCATTCATCACACTTGCATACTGCAACACCCAACTGGCACTGAGGCTTGGGACCAGACTACAGCACTCCCCATGATAGGTTATTATCCTGAGCAGGACTGCACATGAGTACAGCCACAGCTCATGCAGTGGCTAATCACCACCTGACTACTGTAGCAGGTGGTCAGTCGGTGTATTCTGATAATTACTTCAGAGCACCAAGTGAGGGAAATTCTGAATCCACTCACCATTGTAAGTCAAATCACACAGCAACTGCATGAATTGTTTTTTCAGTTTGGAGAAATGAACTTTGTGAATGGGGAGAGGGACAGTATGCTAGGCAGCAGGTTAGTAATGTGAATGGTACATGGCAGTGTAGGTTGGCTAGCATTGTTATACTGATCCACCCACCTTAATGGGGATCCTTTGGGTGTGGCAATGCCGTAGCCTTTGGAATCCAGGTTTCCTCCTACTTTCATGGTGTCACAGGGTTTCCTCTGCTCAATGTACTCATTCATGGTGGACTCCAATAGGTACGCATACTTCCCTTTGGACTTCCTCACACGTAGGACGCCTTCTGACGTTTTCTTGACAAAGACGGAAGGTTCTGCTGATTTCATGTACTGCCACATCTTGTCAAACAAGGCAATTTTAGAACGCTAAAAAAGAGAGACATAAATAAGGTGCTACAACTTAGTTTGAACAATTTAGATACATGCATGTACACTTTAAAATCCTTAAGCACAGGATATATTGTGGAGCAGGATATATTGTGGAGCAAGATATATTGTGGAGCTTTCTTGGAAAACAACTGTATCTAATTACCATGGTGAATGCATTTCCTTCTAAGGCATTTTCAAAGACAGTCTTTAAGAATATTGAGTTATAGTGATAGTAGTAGATTATTCCTTCAACAGAATAGATGATAAACACGTCATAATTTGTGAAGCAGAAAACATTGCCTTCCTACAGCTATAATTTCTACTTCATGTGTGGACATGTGGCAATATGATAGTGACAGTGATGCTAGCGTGGTCTCAAGAAGCCAGTCTCTAGGTAAAGCTTCACCAGCCACCTCCATCTACTCTGCCTGGAGCCTGAGTGAAAGCCTTCCCACTGAAGGTTAAACTGATGTGACTACATTTAGTTGAGGCTGCAGCTCTTTTGCAAATCTCAGAGAAAAAAATCAGAGTGAAAACATAAATCTATCTCCTATCCACATGAAGCCTCTGTAAAAGTGGAAGAAGAGGAAGAGCTCTTAAACTTGAGCACAGGAAATTTGTGTAACCAGCTTTATATTTAGGAGGAGACTAGTGTGAACAAAGCAAATCTGAGTCTAGGCAGGGAATATTTGCAAGGACAGGGTTGTGGGGGAAAGCATTACAAAATCTGAACATGAAAAAAGAATAACGATGGTAATAAACCCCATAGGTGTGCCCAGTGAATAGAGACAAGTGGTTGATGTCCACATATAGCTGGTTAATTTTGCACTAAATATTTTTCTCACCAATTTAGCTCAGCATCCAGAAAAAAGCTGAATTTTTCTCAGAGCTTTTTTGGCTTGTGTAAATCTTAAAATGGTGCTATAGCTTGGTGTTCCAGTGTGTAATAGGGAATCCAACTGTTTTTAATGTGGGGAACAGAAAGATGTGTGGAACAAGATATATTTAAAAACACATTTAAAGTATCTGCTTAAATACAATTTTCTGTCTGATATGTGACTTCTACCTTTTCTGTGACTCAAATAATGACAAAGGGAAAACATATATAGAAATGTCTGTAAATTTCTTAAAAAGGAAAAACTGAAATATCACATTTACATGAGTATTCAGACCTTTTACTGAGTATTTAATTGAAGAACCTTTGGCAACACTTGCAGCCATGAGTCTTTTTGGGTATGATGCAACAATCTTTGCACACCTGGATTGGAGGATTTTCTGCCATTCTTTGCAAATCCTCTCAATCTTGGTCACGTTAAATATGGACTGTCAGTGGATAGCCATTTTCCAGGTCTCTCCAGAGATGTTCGATAGGGTTCAAGTGGCCACTCTGTCTTGGCCATTCTAGGACATTCACAGAGTTGTCCCTAAGCCACTCTTGTGTTGTCTTGGCTGTTGGAAGGTCAACCTTCAGCCCAGTCTGAGGTCCTGACCACTGGGGAACAGGTTTTCATTGATATCTCTGTACTTTGCTCCATTTAGCTTTCCCTCAACCCTGACCAGTCTCCCAGTCCCTGCTGCTGAAAACACCCTCAAAGCATGATGCTGCCACCACCATGCTTCACCTTTGGGATGGTATTGGGCAGCTGAAGAGACGTGCCTGGTTTCCTCCAGACATAACATTTAGAATTCAGACCAAACCGTTCAGTCTTGGTTTCATCAGACACTTTGTCCCATCTCTAAACAGGATCTCTGGAGCTCAGTCAGAGTGACCATCGGGTTCTTGGTCACCTCTCTTACTAAGGCCCTTCTCACATGATTGATCAGTTTGGTTGGGCAACTAGTTCTTGGAAGAGTCCTGGTTGTACCATACTTCTGCTATTTGAGTATTATGGAGGCCACTGTGCTGTCCTGGGAACCTTCAGTGCAGCAGAAATTTTACTGAGGCCTTCCCTAGCTTTGTGCCTATCAACAGTCCTGTCTCTGCAGACAGTTCCTTTGACCTCATGGCTTTTTGCTCTGTTATGCATTGCCAGCTGTGAGGCCATCTACAGAGAGGTGTGTGCCTTTCCAAATCATGTCCAATCAATTTCATTTATCACAGGTGGACTCCAATCAAGGTGCAGAAACATCTCAGCAAAGATCAAGAGAAATAGGGGGCACCTGAGCTGATTTTCACGTTGTTGCAAAGGGTCTGAATGTTTGTGTAAATGTGGTATTTCAGTCTTTCCTTTTTATTAAATTTACAGACATTCTTAA